>NC_054539.1:10999000-11299000 GCF_017654505.1 Polyodon spathula | reverse complement strand
TATGCCTCACAAAACAAATCTTTCACAATTTTTAATGGAACAATTAATGGTTTTATTCAAAGGAATGTTCAAGGTCATAGATAGACATCCACATTTCAAACATTCTGTGCTCTGTATCAGTAATTTATCTGAGCTCTTTCTAATTAATTTAAGCTAAATTGGCAGTGACACAGTGCAGTAATTTCACCTTTATTATGAACCATATCCATGCCCATTTTAAGGAAGCCTCTAATAAATCTTCCTGTACATTGTCTGCTCAGCATTTCCCTTTCTCTCAATAAAGGAGAAAAAGCTGCATTTATTGCAGATAATTAACATTTCGTAATTAAACAGGTTCTTCTGTGCTTTGACAGCCAGCCCTTTATCTTCCTGTATTGACCCACTAGTATCAAGATAATTCATGTATATCTGCTTCGGTAGTTCTGTACAAACATAATGAAGCCTAGTTACTTTATTGACCAAAGTTAAATTAGGTGCATACATTTAATTAGTTATTAAATAATAGCAAACATTTCTTCTTTCTTTAGGTATCTCTATGTTGAAATGATGTCACATAGCAAAAAGCACAATGCTGCTTTCTGTTTGTAAGGAATATGATGGGCTAATAAATATTTGTCACCACAATATATGAAAATGGAAAAAATGTTGTGTTTACCTGTAAAAGTGTGTGTGTGTGCGCATATGTGTCTTCACGAGAGGATCACAAACAGACAAAAAATCATAATGTGCAATATTGGCAAGGATTTTTGTCAACATTGGGGCAATTTCCATGGAAAAAGAAAAATAAGTCTCACCTTTTTCTTACTCTATTTTGGTAGTACTTTCAGCCTGTGTGTGTTTCCATATCATTTTCTTTTATCTGGGAAATCCCCATATGTAAATAACCTAATTAATATTAAAATACAGGATGGTATATTTAAATGTTTGTGTTCCAATTTGACCTTGTATGACTTACGGATATTGTACAGCTTTCTTAAACTGGGTTTCGGCAAAGTTTTTAGGTTGTCTTAAAATAGTGACAGTGCAGTGGCCTGCCTCATTTGGCCATCAAAAAAAAAAAAAAAAAAAAAAACACGAAAGAAAAGAAAAAAAAACAGGACATATAGTCTTACACAAATAATAATAAAAATACAGCATCCCATTAGAAAGCACTACTATCCTTATTATTTGCAAAATTTTTTTGACTATATATTTATTGTAAACCTATCATACACATAGCCTATAAATCTAATATTGTAGCGGAGAGGGAGTCCATCCAAACATCCAAATTGAGGGTCTCAGGGAGGGATTGGTAAAAATGTACTGTACTGTAATTGTGTACTGTGTTGTTATTTGTAGCGAGTGCTGTGCGTGTCTGAATGCCTGCAAAACCTGTGAGTGCTTGGAGTGAGCTGCGATTGGTCTCTGTGTTCCTGGCAGTAATCATTTGCATATTGTGTCTCGAGTGGCTGGAGAATGAGTGGATTGATTTGCATGAAAATGTGTAAATGTGACCAATGCCAGTGTGGTTGTGCCTTCCAAAAAGCACCTGCGCTTTCATTACCGATATAACGGAAATGCACAAGAGCTACGCTTGAATGCGCAGAATTAGAATACTACACGACAATGGACTGTTAACCCTACCAAACAGCGATCATAGGTGTACAGCACATACCAATATTCCTCAGACGAGTCTACACTCAAATGTAACCCGCACATGGAATGCAGAATTAAAGCTCAACACACATCGATAGCATTGGCACCCTCCAAGTTGCATGGCCATACAAGAAATATATAAATATGTTACTAAATGGAGAAATGAAACAATGGACCACAGGATAGTGTAGGCTATTCAGCATATAACTTAAATACAAATATATTGTAGTGACTTGATAACTGGATAAGTGTCAACATGAAGGAGACAGACAAAATATCTCTGTAGCATCAAACTGCACTTTTTATTTTACAGAAATGCGTCCTGTCAGCTAGTGTTGTGAGTAGCTCCCACCCGTGCTCCTTACACTATACATGAACATATTTACAGAAGCATAAACTGTAAAACAAACCCACAATACTAAAAACACTACTCTGTTTGGAAGTACCGAAGACGGGAATCTCAGCATGGAGCCAGCCAAGAACGCTGCCTGGATGCATTCTGCACATGTATCCCTTATTCATATTCCTGCTGAAAGCCTCATCCAACAGCCCCCCAATCACCACGCCCCATGGCGTCACCACGCCCCATGGAATGCAGATCATGGGTGTCAAAGAATGCTTCTCATATCAATGAGAAATAAATAACAATACTTTTTTTAAAAGTCAGCTGTGTCCTTATACGCGAGTGTGGAATTACCGCGTAGGTGGTATGGTGATGGATTGAGCGCTTGGACACAGCGGCCCTTTGCCAATGTTGCTGAGGATAGGGCACTTAGCTAAACACATGTAATGGAAACATTCTGCAAATTGCATGCCTGTTGCACTTATAGCAAAACTTAGCCATTTTCATTCATTCATATATATATATATATATATATACACACACACACACACACACACACATAACTTGCTTGAAAAATCTGGGGGGCAATTAATTCAACTTAAATAAAATGGAGCACCTTTCGTCCATTTTACATTCAAAACATCAACAAAATTTACCAATACAGTAATCAGTAGCCTAGCCTACTACTATATAAGTAGTGTCTTTGATATTGAAATCTATGTGAATGCAAGGTAAGGGGGTGCAAACTGTTGCTTGATCAATCTAGGGTTGATAAACTGCTGTATGTGTCTATGAAAGTAAAGATTTCCTGCATTATACAGGTATTTAGTATCACCTGCATTATTTAGTGTCTGCCAGCTCAATTTTTGTTACTTATCGAATACCATGCTATGCTCCTGATTCTTTTCTGCACCAAGAAAGCGTGCTTGGGAAAGTGATTAGTTTTGTTTTAGTCCGAAAGAACGATCATGATTGCAGCTTCCCTGTTTATTTTTTAAGCATGTATTAAAACTAGTGATGAATATAATCATTATATAGATGTGGATGGATCCTTGGATGACCGCTGGGTGTTTTCCATTGTTGTAGTACCTCGGAAAGCGTCTGAATTTCACTTCAGTGATGGGGTGAGTGAGTGCTGGAGTGATGTGCGCAGAGTTATGGCTTGCTTTTTAAAAGCGTTATTTTGTGCCTCGCAGAACTGGTTTTGTGCTTGCCTCATAATTTCGAACATGGCAGGGTCTCGCAAATTGTTGTCCACTCCCACCAAATTGCACTATGCACACATATTTGTGCACAGTGCAAAACGGACATGCAAAAAGAAGTTTCGAATATGGCACATTTTGTGCATTTGTGACACGCATAACCTTCTGTGCCGTGCGCAAACCTTTTGAATATTTGGTCCGTTGTCTTTTTACGATTTGTAGCACCTTCAGAGCTCTGTTAAACATATAACTTGTTTTGCGATTGATGGTTACTGGGATAATCTTGCATCGATTTAAAAACTGCTGCACTGTCCTTCTGGTAGAGGATGAACCCGATCACACATTGTTCACCCACCCTACTATGACGAGGACTACTATGACTACTACTAATAATAAATACCTGAATCCAAATTCCACAGGGACAGTGGACTTTCCGCAGCTGTGTTACATCTTGCAGCAAGCTAATATTAAGCCCGTCTTTTTGAAAAAATTTGTAGAACCAACATTTTTTTTTTCTTTTTCATGTTTTTGTTCTCCTAAAACAAATCCTCCTCAATGAATCTGGTTTAAGAGATTTTACTTCAGGTCTGATGGTGCTGATAGCCTGCAGCCATAATAAAGCCACTGTCACTGAATTCCCAGCTTGAATACATAGGTTTACAAACGTGACACTTTTTTCCTTGGTAGGTATAAATGGTATATACTAAGGCTAGTGTGCAGTGTATAGCTAAGGGACAGAAAAGTCTAAGCTTAAATTATCCGATCACCAAACACAAAGATAACAAAAGTGTAAAAGTAGGAACACAAATTTCTGTGCTTTGCAAAGGGCTTCATTATTTATTTATGTATTGCAAAGGGCTGCATTTTTATATTTGTAGTAGCTTCAGTATTTTTTTTTTTTTTAAAGCACTAGCATTTTATGAGTCAAATGCAATAATTTGAAATGTTGAATAAATAAACCTCTCCAACTGTATGCCTATGTTTTACATTTACCAGAACTGTGACACACGTTAGATAGGGAGTAAACTCTATAATAGGTCCTTGGCTTATTTCTTGTTTGTGTATGTGCTGGTGGTTTAAACCTCTCTCATCGTAAAAAGGATTTGAAGCAAAGATTAAAGTTATGAAAACATATAGAATTGCCCAGATCCATTGGAGAGTATCACCAAAACATTTTAAAAAATGATCCAGCACAGCACCCATCAAAACCTCCAAGAGTATATCTGTATTGCTGAAAATCTGTGAAACACAAACTCCCAGACAGAGGTCATTAATTTTGCAGTGACAAACAGAAATGCTAGTGATTCACATAACAATCCTGTACCGGAAATGTTTAATTTGTATCTTACTGCAAAAAAAAAAAAGGAAGATATAGTGTACTTGGGTAAATGATAATGCAACTACCTTGGTGAGGTAATCAGTTTTCACTTGCTAAATGAATTAGGACACTTCATATTCAACAGCAGAAAAGATTCCCTTCCCTGCTGTGCATTATAAAGTGAGTTTCAATAATAGCATCAGCTGCCATAAGAAATTTAACTTTTAAGTGCATAACCAGAGAGAGATACATCAGAGGCATAAAATAATAAACTGTTATAAATGGGAAATCATCATGTATTAGATAAACCCAAATAATGTTACTACATTTACAAAACACAATGATTTGATGTATTACTACCCACATTCCTTCAAAGAACAATCCTACTGTTCAGATACTGACCTACTATATATCCTATTAGGCCTAATATTTCTTATAGGCTGAAGACGGTTAAAGCAATCTAAAATATATCCTGTAGTCTTGCTCTCCCCAGAGGACACTTTCCTCAGAAGAGCTTTAAGAAAGGGAAAAAGTAATGACTTGCACGTTGCTGAGCATGTGTCTGATAATATAAAGCTGCTTCTCTGGGAATTGGGGCACATGTCAGGTTTTGCTCTCCTGAGTGTCAATACTTCAGAGATTTTACCCTTCTCAAACCAGAAAAGATAAATCGATGATGAATTCCTGGAGAGAACAACAATGTACCTTGATTACCGAAAGCAGGATAAGATGTTCTCCAAGTCTTAAATTAAGAAAATAATTGCCTAATAGTTGTCAAAAAAAAACCAAAACAAACAACAACAACAAAAAAAAAAAGTCTGTTACCTCCTGACAATATATTGTCAAATGATACTTTTGATAAAGCAGTGTCTTTTGCAGAGTCTGTTAACTGAATCCTCAAATACTAGAGTGGTCAAAAATCAAACAGAAAGTAAATAAAGGCTTAAGGTATTTAACATGGATTTGATCAGAGGCACTTGCTTATATCATTGATTTTCGCCCTATACCACAGATGACTGCCCATGTTCTGTGCATGAAATATGTTAGCTCTGCAGCCTGTGTGACAGTCCTGGAGCAAACATGACAAGTAATAGCTTGAGCATAGCTCATTGATTTTTACATTCAGGAAAGGGGATGTACCTAAGAATCCAGAGGAACAAACACACTGGAAGCCTCTGGGTATGTTCAAGCAGCTGTGTCCAGGCATGGATGTACTTCACCCTCATTTACGTCTAGCTCACAGAGAGATCCAAAGTACCCAGGTGTACAATTACACCAGAACCTGGGGACTGAAACACACCAAAGAAGGAATTAACACAAACAAACAATGTGAAAAATGATGACAGCCTTCTGAGTTCTCCGTATGGACTGTTATCACATTTGAATCCCTCATCACTGCAAGAAAATAATTATAAGCTACACCTAGTATCTCTTGAGCAACAACATGTATACATTGTTTTATTTCCTTCAACAACTAAATTCTTTAAGAACAAATTAAAATAAAATAATTATAACAATTATTTTCATATATATATATGAAAATAATATATATTATTGTCACAAAGACGGCCAGAGTGGGGGACGTCAGACCAGAAACAGGAACAATGAAATAAACGACAGAGAGGTGGAGTTGGGTGGAGCTGAGCACTTGCTTGCACTCAGCATTTAATGAATTAACTGAACAATAAATAAAAAGGTTGTAACAAACAAAAACACAGGACACGGCACATTCACCAAAACAAAAAAGTCAAACAAAACAGACTACACAGACAAACACGGTGAGCTGATATTTTACTTATTATTACTATTATTATTATTACCTCTGTCTCCAATCCCGTTGTCCACTCACCAAACACACAAACCCGAGTGAGTGAAAACATGCAGCTTTTATGCAACTGTACCGAGGCTCGATTGCTAACACTATGTAACACAATTTTTGTTCCTGGGTAGTAAGTGTTATTTCCTAATTGCTTATGCCTCAAAAGTATAGAAAATGGCTATTATTCCCCACAAACTTTGCTTTTGTGACCAGGACAGTGATATTTCAAAATATCACTATTTCCAATGGGAAAACAGGCAAATGTGTTCTTTTCATTCACATAAAGTCAGAAGAAAACAACATATGAATCCAAATTAACATGTATTTATACTAAAGTAATACAAAAATGACTACAAATGATTTAGAAGTGAGTAGTTTTTCGAGATTTACAATTATACTGTAAGTACCTCAATTTTAAACACTCGTGTTACACAGACCCTTTTATATCCCGTGTACCAGTGACTATACACCAACATTAACACACAACATATAACACAAAATACACACAGGGGCGGGCACTTTGCCACAATTATATATAAACAATGGCAGGAGAGGTATGTGAGTAGTCATGCCAGCATTCTAGTACATATGTAAATAAAGAGTACAGCCCAGCCTGAGGCAGGGTGAACCTCAATTGCCCCGAGCAGTCTCTGGTATTAGCATTTGCTAATTATAAGGGTCCAGTATTCTATCATGAACAATACACTTATTTTCACTTGCAATGAACGTTTAGTTTTAAAGAGGTTGGTGGTGGGTCAAACATTAGGAGGGGAATCCAGTTTTCAGGAACACTGTATACAAATAAAAAGTCTGTTTATAAAATTCAAGAAATTCAATTGGTTTGTAGAACCTTTTCTACTTGAAGACACTACAAATGTGTTAAAGGACATTGAGAATAATTTGAGACATTAGAATGTTGTTTGGGGAAATAATGACAGCCTTTTTCCCAAATTGTGAATCATTATAGCAGCAGAGTGAAGATGGAAATAAAACCAGCCTCATGACCAAAAGGGATTGTGAAATGTGCTCTGAATCTGGTGTAATGCTAAAGGTGTGGACAGGTTTGACATGAAATGACAAGATGGAAACATATTTTTTTAGAACCGAGTGTAAAAATGAATTACAACAGATAAAAGAATATGCTGCAGCTTTTGCCATGTACATTGTCAAATAGATCTTCTGAATACTGAGCCAGGTCCACTCTCATTTCATCAGAGATAGCTTGTTTGTCTTTATCTCTATGGATGACAATGATCTAAACGTGACTGACATTAACTCCTTGGACTGTTGAACCAGGGAAACTCTGTAAAAGGAAGTGTGTGGCTGACGATTCATGACAGAAGACAAATCATTTAGGACTAAAATAAACATTAGCCTTGGGGATTTATCTGCCCATCTGTCTAAATAAAGAGACAATGCCTAAAAGCCACTGTTAATCAGTTGGGAGGAACTCCTAAATACATGTTACAGTAAGCTTAGTGATTGTATCTAAAAAATAAATAAATAAAAAAGAGTTCCTTGAAACTTAGCTGTTGTGCAATTCGATGAGCTATAAGCTTATAAAATGGGTATTTTAAATACTTTGTCCTGATTGGTCAAAACAGGTCACATGGGGTGTTGATATTGCAGCATATCACCATGGGTTGGCATTTGGTTTCAAAAAGGGGCAAATCACTGGTATAAGCCATACACCACTAGAATTTAAGAAAAAAAAAAATGCAGACATTGGAATTTATCGCAATAAACTGACAAGATTTATGTACATGTTGACCTTTTGGCAAACCAAAGTGTACGTGGTATATTAAATGAGCCTAAATCGGACACCAATGATTAGAGAAAAAAGCAAAAGTATTCAAATCAATTCAAAACTCGACATTCTAATCGCTCTATTCCTTCTCCCTGAACTACAGTGTTTCCCTATCCCATTTTGAAAATAAATAGTTTAAAAAATATCTCTTAAACTTTAAGCTTTTGACAAAAGGTTTGGGTCCTTCTTAAAAGAGACTTGTGGTTAAAAGATGTTTTGTTGCCGTTGCTCCCGCTGTCCGTTCTTTGGTCTGCCTGCTGCCACTGGATCCACCCCCTGCACAGCTGTATGATCTGATGCTGAACATTTATAAATGCATCTCAACATACCTTTCTCTCCACATAACTGTATCCAGGTATGATGGTCTCCAGCATTGTTTTAAATTGTTTCTTAACACTGGCCCAGTAGTTCTCCGCGTTGTCAAGCTGTAAATTGCAAAGTCAGTTTGACAAGTAACCGAGTATTCCATGAAATATCGTCTTTCTCGACACTGTGAAGCTGTAGCACAAATCTGGTATGGATATCGGCTGTTACTACCCTGCATAACAAAGGACAATTTAGAAAAAAAAAAAAAAAGATGATACTTAATATTGTTACAGCTCTGTGAGGAAGGGTCTGTGTGACTAAAGGCAGACTCATTTGTGCTGTGTCATAATGTAATATTTTACTTGTAATGTAATGAACAAATCAAGAATTACAAGGAGTATAACAAATCAAATCCAGAAAAACTGCACTTTCAATGGCAATGTTCAATTCAACATCTATAAATCTATGTTAAAAAAAATCAATCATGCATTTTTGGTTTTATTTTTATTTTTTTAAAGTTACTGTATATGGAACTATTTTACTTAGCTCAGCTTTAGGCAGAAGGATATTTAATAAAACACACTTTTTTTGTTAATTAAAAAACTATTTCTTTTTTTTTTTCAAATTTTGTTGGTTAACCCATTGCATAAGGTACTTTGGGGTGTGTGATATACTATAATATCACCATGCTCTGGCTCTTTTTATTACATCTAATGTGCAGGTTTGAAATAATACATCTTAAAGTAAACGATTGTATATAGAAAAAATACTGTAAAATCCTTTGTTATAAGTCTATTTTCTAGGTATTTTATGGGGTCCTAAAAAGGGGAACCGACTTATACACTGGTGTGACCTATAGGCATTTTCCTGAAATTGCTGTCTCAAAAAAAAAGGGGGGGTGGCGCACTTATACACTGATGCAACAATGTTTTTTACGGTAGCTGTTTCCTGTTGTCCACTTCCATTTGCTATATACTATAGGTCTCAAATATGCCATTTTCATACTTGCCAATATTTGGAAACTGTTTAGTGGGACGCTCGTCTCCTGGGGGGGGGGGGGGGGGGAGTGGCGGGGGGGGGAGGGGTCCATACGCATCATACACATGGGAGGAGTCATACGCAAAAAACACTCATTATCATATAATACACATTTCTCCCAGTAAAAATACACATAATGAAGCGTTCTTACCTTTGTATAAGTTAGTGATCAGCAGATGTTTCAGCAGCATGAAGAGCACAACGTGTGGTTTTCACTAACTACTGCGCAGAATAATTTTTTTCTTTTCTATGTGTAAACGTCGGGACTTTCTTCCTATGCATCGGGACGCGGGACATTTGCTAGGAAATCAGGACTGTCACGACTATATAGGTACTGTTGGCAAGAGTGCATTTTATGAGAAACACAAGTAATAGTATTTGTATTTAAGGAACACAGTAAAATGCGGTTAGAAAGAACACAGCAAATAATAGCCATGCTCATTTCCTACGTTAAACAACGTATTCATGTGTATGTATTGGTCAGAGCATGTTAATATCAAAACAATCAGCAACAATAAACAAGCAGTCTATATTATGCTCAATTGGGGTAATTCAGATTCAATTTTTATATCTCTGTTCAGTTTTGTGTTTGTTGGTAAAAAAAAAAAAAAAAAAAAAAAAAAAAGTCGAGTTGGCTCCCAATTCGGGAGGGAGCACGATATCCCGCTGGAATTCTAAAGTCGGAATTCGGGCTGGGAGGACTAAATATCAACCAAAAATGTTGTAGGGGGCGGGGAAATATGGTATAACATGACATTTTGTGTATTACACTCGGCAGAATTGCTGCATTTAGGGCTTTTGAAGGTTTTTCAATTGTCATGTTCACAAACAAAAAATGCCACGCAGTTTTGCATTTATACGGCATCTCATTTACAACAACTCGTTATAGCACCTACAGTGTCACTACAGCAACTTGGAGAATAACAAAGCAAGCCTTCTAATCAGTTACAGTATTTGTCGTTTTTGTATGGTCCTGAATCTTCAGGTAACCAGTAAACTTTTACGATAAGCATTTGCTATATTTCAGTTTTAAAACTTAGCTGCGGTTCACAACATAACACAGCGGAACGATCAGTATCATGTACGTTGTAGGACAGTATTGCCACTCGAGAGAACGTAAACGAAAGTGCTTTAATTTGCTTTAAAATTATTTAAAACTTGTTAATAGACTAGCAAGCAGTTACAAAATCGGCTCAGTTTTATACAGTGCAGAACTAATTAATTTGAACGTTTTGTTTTGTTTATGGACTTTGCGAACGTGAACGGTGGGTACTGTCTTCAGTAATTGTCGTATCAACATATTGACACTAACATGTTTTGTTACAGACTGGCATAAACAATTGTGGCTGTTAATAAAACCCTCGTAAAAAAAAGGAAAACAAAAATGCTATACATAAAAAAGAACAGTGCTGTCAGTAGAATGTGCAGTTTATATTCCCTCCGAGTCTCTGATACCGTCAGATCAATTCCAGATTTTATTCCTTTGATGGAAATGTCCGGTCTAATTTGAATGTTTTCAAGCAAATTGGCTTCATCACTGCCATTTATATCCACATTGACAACAGATTATTTCCCATATTCAGTGCTTCTTTCCTTGTTCTGCATACCAGTCTGCCAGCGTTACTGCGTGAAACAAATGCAAAAGAACATATATGTAAAAATACCGTCTGCAGCAAATTCACGTCTTGACCTTTTACTCACAATCAGTAGTATAAAACAGTTAACACACATTTGAGTAGCAGACTGTACAGGCTAATTAACACTATATGAAAATGCCTATGCTAACCCATCTTCTTGGAAATCTTTTTGGCAAAAACAAAAATAGCTTGCACTTATCCTATTTGTTTTGCATACATTGTTAAACCAGTAAACTTTATTATACTTTGGCAATACTGGTCTATTCGTTGGTAGCACAGTCTCTCATGGGGGTTATATCTGTTGGATGTTGCACTATATCTTGTTATTCATTACGAAGTGCTTTTGACTTGTCTGCTTCAGGTTTTGGTAGACAGTGAATTCCTTGTAACAATAAAGATGAGAATTGGGCAGTTTATGGCAGACATGGAAAGTCACAGTGGACCCAGAATCTGCCTCTCAACATACAGCGTGGTATTAATTGAAAAGCTGTTCGGTCTGGACAGCTAGGCTGTTACACATTATGTATCTATTTATATATATAAATAAATAATATGAAAATTTCTATGTTAACTCATCTTCTTGGAAATCTTTTTGGCAAAAACAAAAACGGCTTGTACTTATCCTGTTTGTACAAGCACTTGGTTTGAGTCCTACGTCTGATTTTCAAATGAAAATTCCGGAGAGAGTTCACATTATGTGTCACAGTAAACATGGTAAGTGTACAACATTCTGTTAAAATCGTTGCTTCACTATTTTACAATTATAACATTACATATACCAGTGTAAACAATGCATGGTGCTGATAAAAAGTATTAATTCACAGTGAAATACTGTAAGGAAAATAAAGCCTATTTTTTCACTGTAAATTGAAAGACACTGAAAGCAATTTTAAGCTATTTGTCATTGTTCGGCCAGATGTCTTAATCCTGTTCACTCGAGCCTTTCTACTTAACTAAACTCTTAAAACTTAAAAGTGTGTGCATATTTATTGCACACATGTTGACCATCTCATTACTAATAACTTACTTTAAAAATGCACATTAAAATAAACATCTGGGACTTGTCAACAGATCCACGCCAACTGTCTCGCAAGCTGTCAATCAAACGTAGCTTGCACATGATTCGTTGTGTGAGAGGAAGATCTCACCTAAATATTGCATCACAATGACTCATTTTCTTTGATTGGCTAAAGCATGCTGCATTTAAAAAAAAAAAAAAAAAAAGCAGCCTTTTTGACCTAAACTTAAACACCATCTTTGGGGCACACAGTTTACTTTTTTCTTTATATATACTGTATATATAAAAAATATATAAAAAAAAATAAATGTAGTTAAACTTGGCATTCACATAGGCACAGATTTGGGTGGGCAGACCAGGACTTGTTTCGAATATGTTTTTGTTTATATTCCAATCCAGCAGTGTTAAAAAGTGGAATTCAAAGCTGTGATGGGAATGCCTAAAAATGGTATACTGGTACTTGTTTCTGAGATGTTCCATGTGTATTCCAGAGTTGTGTGGTTATTTGGTGCAGATAAACTTAACTGTTAATTCTTCAGAAGAATTAGCTCAATGTATCTGAGATACAGCTTAGGGGGCCTATGTACTAAAAGTTGTGCATGCACAAATATCAAGTTGCTTCTTTTTACCTTGATGTCCTGGTTGACTTGCTGATTCTGTTTCACCTTCACATTATTCGAACACAAGAGCAAGCAGTAACATTAATCACATCCCCCAGATGCTACTTTAACTTGCATTTCGTTCTCACACTTGCCTGGGAAATAGGTAGTTTCCAATGTGTCTGTTTCGTGCTGTGTTGTTCTTTCCAGCTAATTTAACAGAATGTTCTCATAATTAGGATTTAGCTCAAGACAAAGGCAAACCGTTAAAAGGAAAATAAACACAGAAAAATTCAAGCCATACCTATAAGAGTATGAAAACAATGTGCGCGGTAATCAAAAAAAAAAAAATCTTCTGCTGGCGCTGGTTTCAGGATGCAGTGAATCAACACGTACCTGAAAGGCAGACACAGGCATTGGAATTTGCAAAGGATTTAAAACGCTTATAATCTATTTTTAATAATACAAAATAAATAAACAAAACAAACACTGTTTACTTGTTAAAACACATTTAAACAAATACACAAAAAGGCTTTACACAGTACCTTTGAAGTGTCATACCCTTGAGCACACCATCAAAGAGGCTTCTTCAAACAGCAGCCCAGAGCAGACTGGCAGCTTTAATACCCTGCACCTGGCTCTAATTTACAATGTCAGCCAGGTGCAGGGGATAATTAAACAATTAAACAATTTAGTTTGGCAGGGAGATTTTAACCCTCTCCCTGCCATAAACACATTTTCTGTGTGCATAGCTCCCTGTCCTGTCCCAAAATATATAAAATATATATATATATATATATATATATATATATATATATATATATATATATATATATATATATAGTTGTCATGCCATCAAACACCTATAAATACCTCCAATGTTTTGATTCAAACACGGGCTCCCTTGAGAAAGATATGTACAACATATCGAAACGTTGGGCAGCTGGCTCTTTGAGCTAATATATATATATATATATATATATATATATATATATATATATATATATATATATATATATATATATAGATGAGATGGGGGAGGGGAACTGAAAGACAAGATAGATGCACCCTGCTATATTCAATGTGGTATGCAAAGCATATTTTCTGTAATACGGTAGCCTACCTGTATGTAGCAACAGCGTGTGTGGCTAACCTACTTTTACTAAAATACATTTGTCGGCAACAGTTACCGAGAGCCTTTTAGGTGGGAGTTGGAAGGTCAGAGGAGTACTGTACTAGCGAATCAGGAATATGTATTGGTTGTTAAGGGGCGGGACAATGCTGGTGTAGCACTTAAGTCCAAGAGTGTGACGTAGATGTTTTTCTGCACCAAAAATGACCTCGGACTATCAGCTTGATTTCTTTAAAAACTACAATATATCCTACTCGTTTTTTTTCTTATTGTAACTTGCTTTATGTAATTTCTCTGCAAGAGAAACCGAAACTAAATCTTCTCATAGATAGTAAGCACATTGTTTTTATTTGTACAGGATTGAGTACATGAATTACAATTGAACTAAAAACAAAACAACAAAACCAACTTCAGACTGCTGTTCTGTAAGTAGTTTATCTTGCATTTTCTTTCAGAACTGTACTACCATAAAATAAAATGTGCTTACTGTGTTAGTTTGTAATTTGCTAGATTAAGGCTTCTGATTTCTTGGGGGCATTACATGTACATAGTCAGCGTTGCGCATTATATATATATATATATATATATATATATATATATATATATATATATATATATATATATATATATATATATATATATAAAGACGTAGGTAAGGACCGACAGTCTGTAATTAATTTGCGAAAGTTAATCAGAGAGACAGTACCTTAAATAAAAATGTGCATTCTAGCTCAACAGATTAGGAAATGTATTAACAATAGTTTCAAAAAGTGAATATATACCAAATAGTGCGTGATATGAGAGTTAATTCGTGACAGATTTATACTGTACATATATGCCTGTGTTAATCAAAGTCCACATTTAACTTATATTAGCAGTCTTGGTAAATAGTAATTAAACTATTTGGCTGTTTTAATTATCGTTCAGATTTTTTTTCCCAACCCCCTTGACTTAGTCAAAATGGGTAATGGAAATTATCCTTCTGTTTTCATCATTAGGGTTTCATAGCAGGTCAATATGTAAATCTACAAATATTTTTTAAATAGTAATGGTTAGCGTACTGTAACAAATACAGTCAACTGTAGTATATTTTCACTCTGTTCCCACTCCTCTGAGGTCCACAGTAAACATAAGACTCTGTGTGCTTTAACAGGGCGGTGCCTGTACTTTTAGTGGACAATCCAGAGCTGTAGACAATAATCAATAAAGGGTTCAAAATACAGTTCAGGTTCTCGTACACAATCCAAGTTATCCGTCAGAAGGGTGGTCAAAACAGTCCAAGTCATACACAGTATTTAAGTGTTCCTTTTTCTTTTTAAAATCAATCTCTCTCTCTCTCTCTCTCTCTCTCTCTCTCTCTCTCTCTCTCTCTCTCAATCTCTATCTCTCTCTCTCTCAATCTCTCTCTCAATCTCTCTCTCGCTCTCTCTCTCAATCTCTCAATCTCTATCTCTCTCTCAATCTCTCAATCTCTCTCTCTCTCAATCTCTCTCTCTCGTGGAGGATTGTGCGGTAGGACCGGGAAATTTAAAACTCTATTTATTTTTATTTATTTATTTATTTATTTATTTATTTATTTATTTTGTTTGTTTGATAGTTACTTAGTTGTTCTTTTTGTGTGTTTGTTTGTTCGTAGGTTAGTGGTGTGTGTGTGTTTGTTTGTTTGTTTGTTTGTAGGGTGTTTGGAGATCCCGTTATGGGGTCTCGTTCAGGAGGGCTGGGGGCTCTCACCCGCCGACACGGGGTCCGTTCCCTGCCTGACCCCGGGGTTTCGGTGGAGGAGTGCCTGCTGGCAGTAGGAGAGGTGGTGGGGTTTGAAAATATTATGTCGGCGTCAAGAATGAATAAAGCGCTAGTAATATTTTTAGTGGAGGTGTCTCTGGTACACAAGCTGGTAGAGGAAGGATTTACAGTAAAAGGTGAATTTGTTCAGGTTTCCCCTCTAGTAACCCCGGTTACGAAAGTTATTATTTCTAATGTGCCTCCGTTTTTAAAAAATGAGCAATTAGAAAAGAATTTAGCTCGTTTTGGTAAACTGGTGTCCCCGATTAAGGGAATCCCGCTGGGGTGCAAAAATAACAGTGTTAGGCACGTCATGTCGTTTAGAAGGCAGGCGTTTGTCTTACTAAATGATCCTAACCAAGTCATTAATGTTGCCTGGAATTTTAACGTGGAAGGGATGAATTGTGTAGTTTTTGTCAGTTCCGAAACGATGAGATGTTTTTACTGTGGAGAACAGGGACACCAGAGGAAAGCCTGCCCGAGAAAGGAGGCTAGAGCGGAGACAGGGCAGGATCAGGGCGATGCTGGCGGGGAGGAAGTCGGGGGTGTTGGGGGTGAGCGGGAGGAAGAGTCGGCTCCCCCAGCGCAGCCGCAGAGCGAGCCCGTGCTGACCGAGGAGGGGGCGATCCAGAAGGAAACCGGAGCAGAACCACCAACACCACGGCCTCGCACAAAGAGACCCAGCCGCAGCCTGTCACTGACGGGTTCGGAGGATAATACCGCTACTACTGAGAATGGTGAAGAATCATTCAAGGTAGTAGCGAAAAAGACACGAATTCAGCGGAAGGCTGCAGAGCTGCCGGATGGCAGAGCGCAGCCAGTGCAGAACTCCGAACCCGTGCAGACAGGGAGACTGCGGGCTCCAGGCGGGGCGTCAGTCCCTCCCAACGCGGAGGAAGAGAGCACAGCGCAGGGTGAGCCAGGCGCGGTGCAAGACTCTCCGCTAGCTGAATCTCAGCCGCCTGAAATAGTGCCGGCTGTAGCAGAGACCGGTGTCGAGGAGTCGGAGGGAGCTGCGGAGGAACGGATTCTCGGGGGCGAGCGAGAGGACAGCGCGGATGAGATGGAGGGGGAGCTCTCTGACTCCTCGCTTATCTCAGACATCCCTGATAGCCAACCCGTCAGTAAGAAAAAGTTATACACGCTTGAGCAGGTAAATGATTTTATGATAGAAACAAAAGGGAAAAGGGGAGTAGAAATAGAGAGTTTTTTCCCTGATCTAAGGTTATTTCTCCACTCCGCTCACGTTATAACAAGGAAAGCCACAATAGAAGAATTTGATCAGCCAAAACGTTATAGATTAAAAAAAATTGTTCAGAAAATTAAAAAGGATCTTAAAAGTGGTTCAAAATCTCTTGTTTAAAAATGGCTGTGTTTTATGAAACTTCTTTTATTACTTGTTTTAGTGTGTTAGTTTTTTTAGCTATGATGGAAAGGTGCGTTTTTATTTCTTTTAATCTAAACGGCTGCAGACAGTCTTTTAAGAGGGCGCAGCTAGTCGAGTTTTTAGAGCAGAAGCAGGCGGGGGTGGTGTTTCTGCAGGAAACGCACTCGGATCAGGAGAATGAGGAGGCGTGGCGAGCGGAGTGGAAGGGGCTGTGCGTGATGAGTCACGGCGCTAGTACTAGTGCAGGAGTAGCCGTGCTTTTTAAACCCAGCCTGGGGGCAGTTTTACTAGATATAGATGAAATCGAGAAAGGGAGGATTTTAAAAGTAAGAGCTAGGCTGGGCAGTACAGTGTATGTTTTTATTAATATTTATGCCCCCAATAGAGGGGGGGAACGAATTTTATTTTTTAAGAAATTAAAGCAAGCTCTTTTTAATATTAATAATAATGATGTGGTGGTAGTAGGAGGAGATTTTAATTGTACTGTTAATTTTAATATTGATAGAAATAATGATGAACCACACCCTCAGTCCTCCAGAGAGTTGGCTGCATTGTTAGAGTCCAGTGACCTGGTTGACATATGGAGATGCCTGCACCCCAGTTCAAGACAATACACCTGGTCTCAGTATCACACAGACTGTGTATATAGAGCAAGACTAGACCGGTTTTATACTTCAAAAAACGATTTAAATAAATTTATCAAAGCAAGAATCATCCCCAGTAGTCTCTCTGACCACCACTGTCTATTAATTACAGTAATAATTCAATCAGAACCCCACAGAGCATCTTACTGGCATTTCAATGTAAAATTATTACAAGATGTAAAATTTAAGCAACAATTCAAACTTTTTTGGATAATTTGGAAAAAAGAAAAAGCACAATATAAAGATTTAAGACAGTGGTGGGACATTGGCAAAATACAAATCAAATGTTTTTGTCAACAATATACTATAAATGCAACCAGGTCACTGAACACAGCCGTGAGAGAACTGGAGTCCAAAATCCTCCTCCTAGAGGAAAGTTTAAATTCAGAATTTAAAGAACAGACCCTGGAGAACCTAAAGGAGCAGAAAATCGCGCTGGGGAGCTTGCTGAAGGAAAGAGTGAAGGGGGCGATTGTGCGTTCCAGATTCATGGAGTTGAGAGACATGGATGCCCCCACTAGTTTCTTCTTCAACCTGGAGAGGAAGAGAGCGGACAGTAGACAGCTGTGTTGTATCAGGACTCCTGGTGGGAAAGAACTGCACACCCGGGAGGAAATCAGCAGAGAGGCGGTGCGTTTTTACAAGGAACTTTATAATAAAGAACTGTGCAACATAGAGGACACTGAGCGGCTGCTCCAGGGGTTACCCAGCCTCAGTGAGAAGGAGCAGATTCAGCTGGACGCACCGCTGACCCACCAGGAGATGACCGCCGCTGTCAAGCAGCTCTCCAGCGGAAAGGTTCCCGGGATCGATGGACTGCCAGCAGAATTTTATAATAATTTCTGGGATATAATGGGGGAGGATTTGCTCCAGGTTCTGAGAGAGAGCCTCAGCCACAGGGAACTGCCTCTTAGCTGCCGTAGGGCAGTGGTTACACTGCTGCCCAAGAAGGGAGACCTATGCCAGCTTAAAAATTGGAGACCTGTGTCAATTTTATGTTCTGATTTAAAGATTTTATCCAAAACAATCGCTAATAGATTAAAAAGTGTTATTGGAACTGTAATACATATGGATCAAACATATTGTATACCGGGTCGCTCTATTTTTGATAACTTGTTTTTTATTCGAGATTTTTTAACTGTAAGTGATATTTGTGATTTTAATGTAGGAATGGTCTCCCTGGATCAAGAGAAGGCTTTCGACAGAGTCGACCACACCTACCTCTTTCATACACTGGAAGCCTTCGGGTTCGGTCCTGGTTTTATTTCTTATATTCGGCTTTTATATTCCAACATTTTTAGTATTTTAAAGATCAACAATGGGCTGAGTCAGCCCTTCCCAGTGTGCAGGGGTATAAGGCAGGGCTGTGCCCTGTCTGGTATGCTGTATTCACTGGTTATAGAGCCCCTGCTGCACCTGCTGAGGGTCAGGCTAGCTGGATGGACAGTGCCCTCCTCGCCCTCCACACCCTCCTCTGCCACAGTGAAGGTGTCTGCCTACGCAGACGATGTGACTGTGTTTGTGAGGGGGGATGCAGATGTCCAAGCGCTGCAGCAGACTCTAAATGAGTTCCAGAGAGCATCTTCTGCCAGAGTAAACTGGGCAAAATGTGACACCTTCCTGTCAGGCGGCTGGGATGAGGGCACCCCTCCTTTCCTGCCTGAGGGGCTGAAATGGAACAGAACAGGTATTAAAGTGTTGGGGGTGCACCTCGGAACAGAAAACTACATGAAAAAGAACTGGGAGGGTTTGTTGGATAGGGTGAGGGGGCGGCTGCAGAGGTGGAAGGGACTGCTGGCTCAACTGTCCTTCAAGGGCCGGGTGCTTGTTATTAATAATCTGGTGGCCTCTAGCTTGTGGCACAAGCTGGTATGCCTGGACCCACCCCAGGGCCTGGTGAAGGAGATCCAGAGAGTGTTGCTGGAGTTCTTTTGGAGCGGGAGACACAGTTTGAGGCCGGCAGTCCTCTACCTCCCTAGTGATGAGGGGGGGCAGGGGCTAGTCAGCATTGCCAGCAGGGTGGCAGCCTTCAGACTGCAGGCGGTTCAGAGACTCCTGTACACTGAGGAGGAGGCTCATTGGAAGAGGCTGGCCTGTTTCCTTCTCAATAGATTTGGGGGGCTGGGGTTAGGAAAACACCTGTTTTTAATTGAGAACACCAGTTTTAGTAAAGCAGGACTTCCTCCTTTTTATCAAAGTATTTTAAAAGCCTGGCAGCTGGTGAGGGTGGAAAGGGATGTGGAGTCCTTGACAGGGCAGGACCTGTTTGAGGAGCCCCTATTTTTTAATCCACTCTTTCCAGTTAAGTTCCTCCAGTCGATGACGCTCTGTGCCAGTTTTTTAAAAGCAGGTGTAACCAGGATGGTCCACCTGTTAAACCTTGAGCTCTCCTGCTGGCTAACTGCCTCCCAGCTAACTGCACAGCTAGGCTGGCACTCAGAGAGGCTTGCAGAAAGACTGATGGGTGAGTTGAGGGGCTGCCTCTCCCCGCGGCTCAAGGCAGTCCTGAGGGAGGAGTTGTCCAGAGGCACAGAGCAGAGACAGCTTTCCTTATTTCCAGGGATGATCGTGTCACCAGCAGTAGGTGAGGAAGGTGAGGGCGGTGGAGAGAATGGAGGGACTTTGCTTAAATTGCAGAATGTGGAGGAAATTATCTTTCACACAATGAATGGAAAACATATATACAAATTGTGTGTTAAAGCCACAGAGTATAGTAGGCTAAGGGGTCTGGTAGACTCTAAGTGGCGAGCTTACTTGGCTGTAGAGGAGGGGCACAGGCCGGTGTGGAGGGTGCTGTACAAGCCGCCTCTCGCCAAGAGAGTGGGGGACCTGCAGTGGAAGATTCTACACTGCATTGTGTCCACAGGCAGGTTTCTCCATAGAGTGGACCCCAGCATCAGTGAGCAGTGCGCTTTTTGCTCAGCAGAGGAAACTCTCTTTCATGCCTACAGTGAGTGTGAGAGGCTGCGGCCACTTTTTAATTTACTGCAGGGAATCCTGAATAATTTAGGGGTCGTTTTTAGTAAGGAGCTTTTTATTTTTGGGGTTCTATACAGTTTTAAAATGAAAAACAGGTGTGTTCTTATTAATTTTTTAATTGGACAGGCAAAATTGGCTATTTTAAAGACAAGGAAAAATCAACTCTCTGGTTCTGGACTGACCAGTTTAGTGGTTCAGTTCAGGGTGCTCGTGGTCAGCCAGATCAGAGTAGAGTTTGAGTATTTTAAACTGGTCAGTAACCTGGAGGACTTTCAGGAGAGGTGGTGTGTGGGAGACGCCTTGTGTGCTGTGAGTGAGGAGAGGGAGCTCCAGTTTTTGTTCTAATTTTATTTAATTTTTGTTTTACAGTGTTTTATTTTGGCTTTTATCTGTTTTCAACAAAGAAAAAAACACTGTTTAATATTGATTTTTTAATGATCCTTTTATTTTGTTTAAAATCTGTTTTTAAGGAGAACACGATATATTTTAGGATTTTTTAAATTTTGCTCAGGCAGTAGGAATCTTAACTTTTGTTGTGTTTTACCTTTATTTGAATTTTAATGGATTTTATTTGTAATATTTAAATAAAGGATCTTAAAAGTCAAAGTCTCTCTCTCTCTCTCTATCTCTCTCTCCTTGTACTCCATCTCTTTTTGTGTTGTGAGCCAGCCCTTTTATAGGTGGATGATTACATCTGATTCTGAGCAAGTGTGGCTACTACACCATTGTAGTTCTTTTCTTGCTACCATTTTGTGATGGTAGAAAGTGCTGTCAGAACCTCAGCCCTGACGTATTTACCATCTATAAACATGTGACCATGCAGTGACCATGATTTTGACAGGGGCTAGAGATGCACTCATTGATGTCAATTTCACAGTGAATACCTTCAAATCCTAAAAGATAGATGAGATGGCCATGGATCAGTGAGTTCCACTACATGCCAGAAACGTCAGGATCAATGATAACAAAGGCCCTTGTGAGCTCCATCTTAATGGAACTGCTAGCCCTGTAGCATATCTTATCTTTCAGTTTTCCAATGAAGTGTTTACCCTCAGAGGATATAAAAGTCCAATCATACTTCAATACTGAAGATGGATTGGTTTTAAAGTTGAAAACACGCATCCTGGTACTGTACATCTGGGAAGAGAAAAAAAAAAAAACTTTAATGTTTGTTCAGGATTTGTTCATTAAGAGCTGATACTAGAGTTTATAGTACAACAGTTAAGCATCAAATTGGACATAGTTCCATAAGCAGAACAACTCAGATATATTCATACCAGCATGTATTGCGAACATTTAGGAGACTGTAAATTGGTTTTTAGTGTTATACAATGGCATAACTCAAACACAGACGCTTGCAGTTCTATGTATCTATTACATGCTGCTTTATTATTACTATAAAAGTTTCTTTTGCAGAGAAAATGCTTCTTCCCTAAACTAGGTTACCAATAGTGCACAGGCCCTGTTGACTTGTAGAATCAATGCTTGATAGGGAGACAACAGACAATTCAGAGTAAATTTGCCCCCAGCTATAGGACTATTTAAACCTTGATACTGACTCTATTTGGATTGACATTCTTTTTTTCAAGGGATGGAGCCTGTGCATGTTATTTTTTCAATTAAGAGACTGAAGCTGCTTTTATATATGTAATGCAACTTTATATTGAAGCACAGGTGTGTGTTGACAAATAGTTTTTTTGTTTGTTTTTTTTTACTAGATTTTGTACATGTTGAGTTTCCAGGTAGAATATAATATTTATTTTTGTACTTTATATTTGTGTTTGTGGCATTTAAGAGTTTACAGTTGAGCACTATTTAAGCGAATAAATACAACATTTAAAAAAAAAAAAATACTTTGCAATTCAAAAAATACAGAACTGTTTAACAGATAACATAAACCAGGTTTGTGTTTTTTTTTTTTTTTTTTTTTTTTTAAATTGTAGGTTAACCCTGTTTATGTATGTGGGGTGCATTTGTAAGTTATTGCAGATGAGGGAGGGTTATTAAATGTATTGGCACATGGAGTGCCAATAGTCCTCTTGTTTGAATGTACCTGTCCAAAAACATTAAAAAAAAAATAATAATAAAAATAGGACAAACTATAAAATTACCCACAAAGTTCAGTCCTGTAAAGGTTTTTTCCCTCCATCCTTTACACTAACTTGGTTGTCCAAATCACAGGGCAAGCCCTAGAACCCTAGTCAAAAGCATGTTAATAGCAATGTACTGTATGTAGATACAACCTTTAGTTTAAAATTGTTAATACAGTATTTCCATTACATAAGTCTGCTTAACTGAGGTTCATTAACTGGATCCACTAGCATTTAGAATGTAGAAGAAACTCACCACTTGTCTCGTAAGACACTACTGCTATATACATAACGTATTACTTCAATTTGGGGCTGCTGCGTTTATTTTAAATTGATCAAAATGACTGCAGCGCTTAAAAGAGGGAGGACGTTATACGAGGGCGACCTTTATTAATAATACTACGATTTTTAAACGCAGCAATATTTTATTACATGATTTATGTCATTTTAGAAGTATCAGGGTTACTTATTTTTTGTAATACGGTAGCCTGCCTGCGTGTGTGGCTAACCTACTTTGACTAAAGTACATTTGTCAGAGACAGTTAACAAGAGACTATTCGGTGGGAGTTGGAAGGTCAGGGGAGTACTGTAACAGCAAATCAGGAGCGTGTATTGGTTGTTAAGGGGCGGGACGATGCTGGTGTGGCAGTTTAAGTCCAAGAGTGTGACGTAAATGTTTTTCTGCACCAAAAATGACCTCAGAATATATGGTATGTGACTGCAGCATCAATTCACATTTTTCAGGGTTTTTTTTTGTAATTGTGCTTTCCAATCGTTCACTTTCCAATTTGGCAGTGCTTTTATTTAATTATTTTCCTAATTACAACTTAATTAAACAGTACCTTAAAACAAATAAGTAAAGCTGTATTTTAATTAAAAGCTTACACATGCAGAGCCTTGTTGTAATTTATAGTACAGTAATGATAATTAGTAGTAAAAGTACCAGACTAATAGGCACATTTAAATGCAACTACTTGCTGCCTTACCCAGTACATGTCAGTCAAGCTGGAGATCCAAATTGCAAATCAATACCACATGTAAATGATCTGCTACAGCTTTTAGTTGTATGTTTTAAAAGGTTGCCATTCTCCATTCTCTTTACTGTCTGATGAAATCATAGTGTGTGTTATTTTGTATTTCTTGACCTTGCCCTGTTTTTATCTGGCAGTTCACCTTTGGTTGAAGAACCTAAACCTTACAAATGTTCTGCACTTCAGCACAAGATTAGGATCCTCTGATCAACATGATAGCAACAAGGAATTGCTATTCCCAGTAGACAGTGTTTAACTAATTGCACAGCAGATAAAACAGTAAATGGGACAACTCATGCATGGTTAGGCATCTAAATTAAGAGGAATTGAACATACATATCAAACTGCTTTGTTTTCTGTAACATGTAGCAGATACATAGATAGCAGAACATTTTCTTTTTTTAATTAATTGGTTGTACTTATTTGGTAGGATAAGTTATGCAAAATACATTAAGTAATCCTTTTTATTTTAAGCCAGTTTACCAAATTTGTAAAATGCAACACATTCAAAAGGCATACATGCCAACAGTCCCTATATGGCCATGACCGATTTCCTAGCAAATGTCCCATGAAGAAAATCTCAATATTATCCTTTGAAATTCTTCACAGGTAGTCTAGCGCGTTCGCTCTCGTGCCATACTTTTTTTCTCTCAGTCTTTTAACAGCTGCTGACCCTCATGCCTGCCTGGCAGGGATCGTGTTCACATGACCAGATCTGAGTTTATCGACATATGTCACATCCAGTCATCTTGCAGTAGCGTATTGTTTCCTCGCTGCGACTGCAATATTATTTAATTTGTATGATTTTTATGAGTATTTTTATGTGTATGTGTGGCAAAGTAGTTAATAGTGTGCAGGTGCAGGTGATTAAAGAACAGACAGACAACTGTAATCCAGGTGCAAAGGTTTGTTTTATTTGTTTTGTCCAGTGCCTGACTGCAAAACAAACAGTAAATAATAATGATGTTAAGTAATACAGCAGTGTGTATTACTTAAATTATAATCCCCGGGTTTGCCCCCCAAATAATAGTCCAGTTTTTATTATACACCCACACAAAACACATACACAAGTCCATTAGTGCGTGAATTAGTGCTAATGCTGAAAACACTTTATTGTGATACAGTGCAGTGCTGTTCAGGGTTTGTGCTGGCCTCTGGTGACAGCCCCGGAATCGCGTTTCGCCATCTAGTAATATATATAACTCAATAAGACAATTACAGACAAACAAAGCAAAACACAAATGTTTTTTATTTCTCACGGGTTCTCCCACAGTCCTTACAGTTCAAAATGCTTTTAAACCAATGGAAGGAACGGGTACATCACTTCGACCCCTATTTATACCGTCACTCATGACCCCTTGGTAAGTGATTACTGCAGCTCCTGTAATTCACAACTGCCGCATTATTTACTTTCTGGGTCAGTGAGTTAGTGTGCTGAAGCTCTGTCTCTTTTCTACATGACCAACTTCTTTTTAACTCTCTTTTTAACAAACAAAATACATTTCAACAAACAAAATACATTTACTTGCACACTCTAAAACAGGAAGTTATATTCTATTCCTAGAACAATTATCCACTAACTTGAGAGCATTAGCTACAGTTAATTTCTACGCATCATTAAAATGTTATATATTTGATATGTTGAATACTTACCGATTTTCAACAAAGAAGTCAGTCTTCTTAGGATGATGAGAACACTGCATTTTCTCCGATCTCTATCTGAAGTTCCACCAAAAGAAAAGAAGACAGTTGTCCTTGGAAGGCATTGTATTGCAGTAGTTGTAAAACAGTAGTTACTTGTTATAAGCTGTTGATTTCTAATAATCTTGCAGCATTCTCTTTGCCTTTGTCGGAAGGTTTCTAACTGGAAATAGTTCATTTGATCAGACAAAACTCACCGTTCAAAGAACACGTTGTAATTGAAAAGTTATGTAGTTTGCAAAAGTGTTCTTGATGTAGTTCTTTTTTACGGGTTATGGGACCTTCCAGAAACAAAACTGCTGACTTTTGTTTTATAAGTCCGTGCTTGCAAATTCCTTATTTGGGTGTTTCACCCTTTCATTATCAAAGTATTTTAGTATTTTTTAAAAAATCTGTATGGGTGGATTCCTGAGTGCGCAAAATAATTACAGGAAAGTTCAGAAATCTGGCTTTCTAACGAGTTGATAACTTTAGGGCTATTTCACTGGACAAAAGCAATATCTGTGAAAAGTCATAAGAACATAAGAAAGTTTACAAACGAGCGGAGGCCATTCGGCTCATCTTGCTCGTTTGGTTGTTAGTAGCTTATTGATCCCAGAATCTCATCAAGCAGCTTCTTGAAGGATCCCAGGGTGTCAGCTTCATATATGATTTTGCTTTAGTGGCTTTGTACTCAAGTGATTTGTATGGGTTTCGCCAGGGTCCCCCTCCATCTAGCAAGTGCCACCCTCAAGGAAGTAAGGCCCAGCACTGCTGAGTCTACGTGGCAGCGTGGTGAGATTTGCCTGCCCCACAAAGGGAGAGGCAAAAAGTGCAAGTGAAAAAGAGGGCATTTGACTATGAGTTTAAATAACAAGGTGATTGAAAACTGGAAGGGGGTTACAGCTAAGTGGGACAAATGGTTACAAATAAGTAGGGATAAACACACAAAACCAGACCTACTGTACGATGTTAGAAATTATGTGGCGAGTGTGTTCAACAAACCTTTAAAAAGTGTGTGATTCACGTTGACGCCAAGGCCGACAGCAGTGAAATAAAAAAGAAAAAAAGTGTATTTCAACACAATATAGTCATTTTTGATCTTTAACCCTTGGTGAAAACCCAAACAATGAATTTGCAAGCATGGATTTATAAAGCAATATTTGACCTCATATGGGGACACATTAAAAAAAAAAAAAAAAAAAAAAAAAAAAAAACTGTAGTCTTTATATGGGGACATATGAAAGACACAAATGTATGATGACCTCATATGAGGATGCCATTTTCCCCCATATAAAGCAATGCAAAAATGTATTTATTATGTGTCTAAAACTACTTTTCAACTATTTTCAATCTTTCATGCATGAGTGGTTTAAAAAAAGACAACTTACACAGAAGATTGTACTCAGGAACTACTATTACAGGAGGCTATGTGGTCCAGTGGTTAAAGAAACAGGCTAGATACCCGGGTCAAATCCCAGATCAGCCACTGACTCATTGTGTGACCCTAAGCAAGTCACTTAACCTCCTTGTGCTTCGTCTTTCGGGTGAGACGATCCTGTAAGTGACTCTGCAGCTGATGCATAGTTCACACACCCTAGTCTCATACCTTGTAAAGCACTTTGTGATAGCTGTCCACTATAGAAGGCGCTATATAAAAATAAAGATTATTATTGCTGTATTATTATTAAAAATAATGGCCCATATGCATAAAAGATGGCAGTAATTTCCAACCATTAAAAAAATATATATACTAGGCAGTATTTAATACACAATTTATAAAACTACTGTCTTGTTATTTTGCCAGCTGGTGAGGGGCTTATATGTGATTTACCGTCATGGATTGTTACAGAGAGATTTTTATCTAACTAATTGTCAGAGGAATGCAAATCAGCTGTGTTACATATTTAACACGTTGATGGCATACATGGTATGTTTATACCATCACGTTGTAGCTACCGGACATGTCTACAGACAGACTGGTTTGTCCGAAATATCGAGATGTCAATTTAAAAAAAAAAAGTATAAATTGCACAATTGCTCATGTGCTGGACGTGAGTGAATGGTTCAGTTAGGGTTAGTGTTTAAAAAAAAATTATGATATTTGTATATGGCGTACATGCACACCTCTTCTTGAAAAAGAACTGCAAAAACCAGAGACGTTAGCACACGTTTCCTTTCCAGCTCACAAGAAAGTATAGACGGCACTGGAGCATCAGCAAGCTCTGGTTATTATGTTTAAAACTTTCATTTTAATGACAAATAACACAAAGCCAGCACTGCGCAGTTACATTAAAATACAATTAATTAGTTAAATGGAGAAAATAAATGTTTTTATGTGTTACTGTATTCCCTCAGTTTGCAAATACCTGCACAATTCACTCAGATCTAATACATACAATACATCTAAAATCTGCAACCTTACCAAACAAAAAGCTTCTTTTAACTAAACAAATAAATACAGCGGGATTCAAAAATCCTGCCTGGCACACAATACTACTCGGTTTCATAGCAAAATTGGATTGCAGAACAGTACATATTTCTTGCAACATTTATGTAGTTACTAAAATAAAACCTCTTGATCCAATTAGACGTACAAGAACACAATTCTGTTTGACATGAATATGTATTTTTCAATGTAAATAGTAAACACACGTACTTTAAAATGACTATGACAAATATGTAAAGGTAAGTACTACCAGCTTTCTGCAAACGGACAGTAACTTTATACGGGAACAGCCTTGTCTCTAGCGGTTCAACTCTTCAGCTCTCCAACTATTATGTTCTAGTTCTCTGCAAAGGTAAATAATAATCTAAATAATAACCCCCTGTTAAGTGGATACTGCTACGAGTCACATAATCTAGATGGTAAAATGTGCAGGGTCTTCTCACTTTTCTGGGAGGATCATGTTCCAAGATATCTACCTCCTCCTGATGTACACACAAGTCTGCCATTTTCTCCACTTAGAGCAATGAATAGGCTACAAACTAGATTTTTATATTTTCCAACCAGTAAGTAGCATATCCTGTTTGGGCGAGTTAACAATGCAATTTAATGTATGTGTTACAAATAACAAAATACTTAAATGACCTAATAATTATGTAATTAAACATAGACTTTTTAAACACAGAAATGATGCTAGGAAATTAGACCGTTAAGACACATTTCATTCTCCACCAGGCACGTGGTAATTATGAGGCCGGTAGTGGTCAATTAATGGCACCATACAGCTTTATGAAATCAAATGAATAATATGTCAATGATAAACATTGTTCTCCAAGGGCACGTTATTCTAAATTTGCATTGAAAGATGTCGTTTGATGGTAAATGGTTTTTATGAATCCTCTGATGAAATAATGTCATGTTAAACACTATTACTGGCATGATAAAGAATATACTGAGTTGTAAATGTAATCCCTATATAAATAACTTGTAACTAGGGTAGTCAAATCTATTAATGCACAAGTTTAAAAATGTTGCCAATACCGTGAGTTGTTCAGTTCTCGACTCTATTAAAAAGCTAATGTTTATTGTTAATAAAACACATTCACAAGAAAGAAAAAAGCGCACCTTTACAAAGTGATCCTCTGAGATTTTTTTTATTTTTTATGTATAAAATAAAATAAAACAGTACACTAGACTATAATTCATAGGTTGCACTACTAAGTAAATAAATTAGAACATTTGTAAATTGCATGAGGTTCACTTCTTAAAACTTTAAAGTAACTACTTTATGGCAGTAAGGTTTGCCAAAGCTGAAGGCCTTCTGATTATGTTATACTCCCCTTTTATCTTTCTGATACAGATGGGGCTCAGCATATTCTAGCATCAGTTTCTACTGTCTGTGTATCATATTAATTAATAAGTAATATGGTCTGTCCAATAAATTAGCATAGATGTCGGTTAGAAGTAATGTTTGTTTTGCATACAGCTAATCTCAAAAGCATTTATTGTACAAGGGGAAAGGTAAGTGGAATGTTATGCCTAAAGCTGTAAATCTTTAAAACTAGATTTTGCATGGAGCCAGCAAAAGTACATTTAATTAGAGCCATAAATGTCATAGATTCCACAGCATTCTTTAAAAATTCACCTAGTATCAAAACCAAGGGTGTATAGGCTTGGTACAAATCTGATTCTGACTGCCAGTGAAAGTGAATTTTAATAGAGAGGAATGGTTTTGTAGTCACAAAAAAAGGAAATGCAAAACAGTTCATGAATCATGACTACCACAGCTGAAACAAAAACCCACGCATGATGTTTACTGTAATTGTGTTCAGCAGCAGAAATCATAGCAGCAACTGTTTTCTGCTTTTTGAGGAAAGCTTCTTAAACTTTCTGCCAAATCTCCCTATCAATGTTTTAGTTTCATCTTGTCAAATTAATGCTGGTGAACAGTATGATTTGTAGTTCTTCTGAGGCCTTAGGAATTTGTTAAAAATAACATACATGTACATCAAAAAATAAAAACAAGTATGGTCATCACAGTCCTCTCTGTACTCGACTAAACCATGACAGGAATCCATCTGCTATAGCAAAGGAAAATACACCAAGCCCTTCACTGCATGGTACATTTTCTTTAATCAGACCTCATATTTTCTCTTACCCGTTTTGCAGATGCAGGCTGCTGTCCCGTTGATCTGTGTCGAGCATAATTAATTGTTTATACATGGATTGTATTGCAAGTCACAGGGATCATATTGCTGTTTACAAAAGCCACCAGTGAAGAATGTAGGGCAGATGCACTCAAATTTCCCTAGGATAGCTGCTCCAATGCACTAGGCACCGTTCAGGCAGGGGTTAGGTTCACACTCATTCACATCCTGGGTGCAGTCAGCTCCTGTCCAGTCAAAAGCACATGTGCATCTGATAAAGAAAAAATACAAAAAAGCATTATTTCAAACATGTATTACTCGTATGCAATCTGACACATCATTATCTTCAGGATATACATGAAATACCTATGACAGATACAGTCAGCACTCGGATATCCGTTACAAAATGAAATAATCAGATATGCATCAAACTTGTTTAACCGTGACTGAAGTCAAAATTTTGTAGGGTTGGATACGTGATTGCTGACTAAATAGTTTTTGGCGCTAATTATGGTCATTGTGGATTAACTTTGGGGGAGGCATCATGAGATGTATTCTTCTTTGCATAACATTACCATTGCGAATGCTATAGTGATCAGGCCATTCTTTTCTCTGATGGATAATAATGATGGTGGTGATCTTGGCAAGGGCCCCACAGGCAGGGTTGCATTGGCCTTTGCACTCCTGTAGGTTGGGAAGAAAAATTGTTTGGGGATTATTCACTTCGTGTGGCTTCAATAACCCCTACTAGTCAGGTGCCCGTCTAGTCTAGTCCATGGCTTCTCATGGTGCTCAGTAGCTTGGTAACATGCATTGCTTCCAGACAGTTCGCTAGACAGCAGGAACGGAGGTCACCTGTTGGTCAACAGATTGGAATTGAGCATTACAAGAATTGGGTAAAATGTATAAAAAACGATAAAATACACACACATTCATAACTGATAAAACACATACATTCATAGCCACAATCCACTTTCTTTTTTTACAATATACAATATTGTACAATAATTATGTCCAAAAGGTTAGCAGTTGAATAACTTGTTCATGTAACCTGTATACAACCTGTGTTTTGAAAGCTATATGAACCCTTAATGAATTTCTATTATCTTAAATGTTTAAAAGTATTATTTTAAATGCTAACTTTGGTGAAGTTCAAGGGGCATGAAGCAGGGCTTCGCTATGTCCGACATTGGACCAGAAAGGGAAAATTGTAATGTCAGACCTGGTCCAACATAGGACCACAAAGGATTAAAAGCCTTGGTTGGGCCCCATTCATATGAAAATCTTCATTCTGCTTCCTTCGAGTCCAGAATCACTAAGTCTCTAATTCAAGCCGACAACTTTCTAATCAGCCTAGATGGAAAAATAATTAATGGCTGGAACCTTCCCAATTCCGTTCCCCGTATTCAGGATTAGCCCCATCTGAATAGTGACCTGCAAAATATCAGGAAAAGCGCCTAATCATCAATATTTCCACCCTGAGAGGCAATTCCAATTCCATTCGCAACGCCCTAATTCCCCACGATCAGTTCTCCCTTAATTACATTACAGCTTCCGTAAATCCATCAGAACAGCAGGTCATGGCGCTTGGCTCGCAAAAGCGGATATTTCAGATGTTTTTAAGTCATGCCCATTCATCCCTCCCTCCGCCACCTGTTCAGGATCTACTAGGAAGATTACTTTTTCCTTATATCCCCCCCACCTTCAGACCTCCTACAATCAAACAATCTCCAATTTGCGATCCCTATTTTCTTCAGTAGACATTCCACTCTCTGATGACAAAACCATCAGCCCAGCAACCCGACTAGAATTCCACAGAATCACCTAGGACACCGTCAGATCTGAAGCCAGCCTCCCACTCAACACACTGGAGTACATTTGTCATCTCATTAACAATTTCCAAGTATCAAAATCAATCTCCAAAAGCCACCTGTTATCCCCCCTCGGCCACTTCAATTCGCATTATTCCCCAACGCAGAACATTCATATCGTGATTCTCACTCTCGCCTCAACTGCAAAAACCTGGATTCTCATGTAAACATCTTCAGAAGCAAGAAAAAACATCAGAATGTGGTACACCTTGCTGCAACACTGGAACAATCAACAAATAAAATTCAGCATCTTCAAGCACTGAATGTATTCAGAGTTTAGATTATGAAATATTACATGTATGTAAGAAGGAAGAAAAAAAACAATAGAATCTTGTAAATTACCTAGTGTTTTAACATGACTACAAGTAACAGAGAATAGGGAGTTGCAGTAATCAATCCTTGAAGATACAAAAGAATGCATCAGTTACTCACTATCTGGTCGGGAAAGAATACTTTTCAATTTTGCAATATTTCTTAGATGGAAGAAAGATGTTTGTAACATTTCTAATTGTTTCTTTTTGTAATATGTATTAATAATTTTATCCTTGTAAAGGACTTTGCAGCGATCTATCACGAAAGGTGCTATATAAAAATAAAGATTGATTGATTGATTGAATACTATAAAATAGGTTCTATTTGAATATCAGGATCTTATTGTCATAGAGTGACTTTGAAGTACCCCCTCCTGTTCTACAAAGTTAGAAGTAGAAGTTCATGATGGCAAAGGCCCTAATCTGAATTAAATTAATGTCTATTTTAATGTTATTACTTTATCTAACTTAATTAGGATAATATTCATGCATGTGTCACCTGGCTGATGCGCCCAATATAATTTTTGCACAAAATAAAGAAATCCACTAATAAAGCAACATTTAGAAAATAATTCCTGAAAATGTTTTAAAGGATGGGATATTTAAATCTGTGGAGGAGCAGCAGCAGTTTCCAACCAAATGAAGGCAACACAAAAGGGATGGAAGTTAAAATCTTTAATAAAGCTGATCAGCAGCATAAAAACTAGCACACAATACAATTTAAATGGAGTTCTCCAAAGTATGTTTCTGTCCACTGCAGTCCATGCCACTGAATCCTGGCAGCAATATACCACACCAAGCCCTGATGGTTTCACTCCAGCCCCACGTATCTAGGCTCAATTCCACAAACACAGCAGGCTTCTTCAGCACTGTAGACTTGTCAGGTGCGGTTGTTTTTTTTAGCAGCACAATGGTAACTGACAGCAAAATAAACTAGAAAAACAACAACAAGGAAACAGATAACCAGCAAGGGCACTTCTAATCAATGGTAATCCTGACAGGGAGAAAATGTAAACCAGCAATCAGGCAAAGAAAAATTAAAATATGAATAAACATAACTTTTGCAAGGGAGCTGTGAATTGCCCAACCAGCTCCCTCAGGCAACAGCAACTGGCCTTCTCAGCTACATGTCTCAGCCCAGGTGTCTCGTTCAATCAGAGTCATGGCCCTGAAAAATAATAAATCACACAAATCATAAGTGAAACAAAAAATAATACACACATACAAATCATAAAAAAGTGCACTGCATCGTCACACACGTGATACATGCCCCAGATACAGAAACTGCCCCCCTCCCAAAGTTATTTGTTTATCAATACAATTTCATATCACTAGCAAACAGGTGTGATTAATCGATCAATAGACATGTCTAAATTAAAACAATAATAATAATAATAATAATAATAATAATAATAATAATAATAATAATAATAATAATAATAATAATAATAAATAATACATGCTTCTTTAGTAAAGAAAGAAAAGAAAATAGTTCAAAGCAGGCATCAGTGATTCCAATAACTGGCAGATTACTTTGAATCCTGTAAACCTCTCAAACACCACAGCATATTTCACTTTTTTTTTTTCTTTTTTCTTCTTGAAATCACATGTTAAATGTTAGAGGGATTTACCAGCTATGGCTAGACTGTGAAAGATTAACAGTCTGTTATAGTTTCAACCTGTTCCACCTTATTGGTTCATGTGGCAATAAATACTGGATACATGTATCTAGGGCACATGAGGTTAAAACCCTGATCTGGGATTTTAATTTCTAAGAGAACTTTACCAGGTGGCTCCAAGAATATATGCCACATGGTGGCAGTGAAGACACAGCATCACTGATGTGATAACAGCATAGGAAAGACACCATCCCCCACTCCTAACCAAAAGCTTTTCCCTCATTAAGGGGGCACAGTATTACCAGCTTTTCTCCCGTGAACTGCAGTTCCGCAATGCATTACCTGCTGTGAGCTTTGAATTTATTAATTTGTTTTACTTACCATTTGCAATGCATTACTACTGCTGATTTCGAATGAACATAGAATAGTTTGCTAGTGACAGAGGTTGCTTGTTCACCACTGTAAAGTTAAAATCAGAGGATGCAGAGAATCAAAATGACTGGTGTGCTTTGCAGCCATAACAGATTTCCACTTGTTTAGAACTGTAACTTACCAGTAGTCATTGAGGAGATCTGTGCAAGTTATAGTATTCTTACAGGGATTTGAGTAGTCACATTCATTATATTCCTGCTTACAAAACTCTCCCTCCCACCCAGGCAGACAGATACAATGATAGCTCTGTGGCAAATCAACAGCATCGCTGAATCAATCCAAGTGAAGTACAGTGTGTTTTTCTTTACATTCAGGGGTTGCTTCCTGACCAATACACAGTTTGCATCAAATGCTGGCAGCACAACCTACATACATTTTTATACAGTTTGATAATAACAACTCTGCACTCACCTTGATTCCTAAGTAATGATGTATGATCTTTCAGATTTATTTTCTTAACTGGGAATAAGCTTTTGACAAACTAAAGTCTATAAATTGACAACACCAACCCACCACCCCCCCCCCCCCCGGGGGGGGGGGGGGGGTAGATCTTCTCAATGTAGTGGTTTATTCAACTGTTTTTTCTAAATGTTTAATACAAGTGTCCAATGAATGAGATTTTAGCTCATTTAATTATTACCAAACCAAAAACAGACTTCCTCATGCCATTCCAATCATGTGACAATGTGAGCTTTAAACTCCGCTTAGCCCCTCCCTCTCTACTTTTACTTATAGAGAGGAGAGAATAGGTGAGGCTGCCAGAGTTGAAAGGTCACATTGTCACGTGATCTGAAAAAAAATGTGTTCAGGCACGGCCCTTAGGATTCTAAGACAAATAAAAAACAAACAAGTACAGGCTTATTTAGAGAAAAATTATAATAATGCTACAATGGAGAAATTGCAAACACCATAAAACTGTAAAGAGAAATCTAAAAATAAAATAATACATTTGAAGTTGTTCTTTAAGGTTATTGGATATATTGGTATGTACGAACTATAAGCTTTTTTAATTGTATACTTACATAAAGTCTTTTTTTGTGTGTTTTATTTAAGTGACATTTGCCAGTGTCATTTTATTTTTTATGTCTTTTCCTTGAGGATGGTAATGTTTTTAATGGGTTTTAATCACAGCTGATATGTAATATCCACACACATAAAATCCGCTCTGATTACACAACAGCATAATTTTACATTATTGTCCAAAAAAAAGTATACTGTGCACAGAGTACACAGATAACACAACATGTTGTAATGGCTTAGCATCTCAGCCCACTGAACTGATTTGAGAGACAAGGGCTGGAAATAAACTGCTAAACTCATGGTCAAAGATGGACATCTATAGCATGCAACTAGTCGAGGAGGAAGTATGTGTCTTATGCTGATGTCAGTATTATTAGGACTCAGTCACTAGTAAGAGATCTATTATAGTGTCTAGGTGTCCCATCCCTCTGTACATCAGCAGCTGTGATGGTAAGTTGGCATCGCTGTGCCACATACATCATTAGTCATCTTTAAATTTGTTTTAAAAAACAGACCTTCAAAGAAAGATAACTTAATACTGGTATCACTCACAAGAAATCTAGAGCTGTGTACAAATGTTGCAAGTTACTAGAAACTCAACATTGAGGGGTTTACCTGTAACAGAAGTTTACAAAATCTCCAGATTTAACCTCAACAACCATGAAGAGCAATTTGAGTAAATGGGTTTATGTCCTCTGCTAAATGCAGCATCAAGTTTGTGTTGATTATATGGGTGGAAAAGTGGAAAATGAGACAATCAATTGTTCTGCTTGAAATGGAAGATATTGCATTGAACAGTTGGTGAAATATTGAGGCATTGGACCTTCGGTATTGTGTGTCTGTATGTGGTATAATAATGTGCCAGTTGACCACTAATCTAAATATTGATGAAGTAATACTCATACTCATAAGGAAACTTAATGTGACCACGCACACTACCCAAGTCAGTTGAATCTGAAAATGTGACTGACAAAGGAAATACAAGTGACTCAAACTAGTTTCAAAAATATGACTTCAACTTACTGGTGCAAATGTGACTTACTTTTTCAACTCCACAATTAGGTTTTCTTCTTATAAATTGCATAGGGGAAAAAATATACATTGTATATTTTTTAATATGGAGCTTTTGATAGTGTAATAAAACAGAAAAATACATCATTTACATTATCAAACCTATGTATTTGAACTGTGGGTGGGCCAGGTTTTATCACAAAGGGTGAAAAATAAAAGAAGCAACAGAAATATACTGTATTTCAGTGCCTCAAGATTAAAAGTCCAATAAAAGAGTGAATTAATACAGAACTGCTTGCTTAACATTGCAACATATATAATTGTATAAATTGCATAAAGTTTACAAAAGAGAGGAGGCCATTCGGCCTATCTTGCTCGTTTGGTTGTTAGTAGCTTATTTATCCATGAATCTCATTAAGCAGCTTCTTGAAGAATCCCAGGGTGTCAGCTTCAACAACATTACTGGGGAGTTGGTTCCAAACCCTCACAATTCTGTGTGTAAAAAAAGTGCCTCCTATTTTCTTTTCTGAATGCCCCTTTGTCTAATCTCCATTAGTGGCCCCTGATCCTTGTTTCTTTTTTCAGGTCAAAAAAGTCCCTTGGGTCGACATTGTCAATACCTTTTAGAATTTTGAATGGCTGAATCAGGTCGCCGCGTAGTCTTCTTTGTTCAAGACTGAATAGATTCAATTATTTTAGCCTGTCTGCATATAACATGCTTTTTAAACCCGGAATATTTCTGGTCGGAATAAATTTGCACTCTTTCTAGAGCAGCAATATCCTTTTTGTAGTGAGGTGACCAGAACTGAACACAATATTCAAAATGAGGTCTTACTAATGCATTGTACAGTTTTAACATTAATTCCAATGATTGAAATTCAAAACTTTTCACAATATATTCGAGCATCTTGTTGGCCTTTTTTATAGCTTCCCCACATTGTCTAGATAAAGACATTTTTGAGTCAACAAAAACTCCTAGGTCTTTTTCATAGATTCCTTCTTCAATTTTAGTATCTCCCATATGATAATTATAATGCACATTTTTATTTCCTGTGTGCAGTACCTTACACTTTTCTCTATTAAATGTCATTTGCCATGTGTCTGCCCAGTTCTGAATCTTTTCTAGATCATTTTGAATAATCATTGCTGCTGCAACAGTGTTTGCCACGTCTCCTATTTTTGTGTTGTCTGCAAATTTAACAAGTTTGCTTACTATACCAGAATCTAAATCATTTATGTAGATTGGGAATAGCAGAGGACATAATACTTATCCCTGTGGTACTTCACTGGTTACCTCACTCCATTTTGAAGTTTCTCCTCTAATCAGCACTTTCTGTTTTCTACATGTTAACCACTCCCTAATCCATGTGCATGCATTTCCTTGAATCCCTACTGCGAATTAATCTTTTATGCTGGACTTTGTCAAAAGCTTTCTGGAAATCTAAATAAACCATGTTATATGCTTTGCAATTATCCATTATCGATGTTGCATCCTCACAAAAATCAAGCAGGTTAGTTAGACACAATCTCCCTTTCCTAAAACCATGATGACTGTCTCCCAGGATACTGTTACCATATAGGTAATTTTCCATTTTGGATCTTATTATAGTTTCCTTAACTTTGCATATAATAGAAGTCAGGCTTATTGGTCTGTAGTTACCTGGTTCTACAAAGAGGATTCAGCAAAGAGGACAGAATGGACAGGCGCTGTTGTGGATCCTATTAGGATTGAAGACTTTGTTACAGCTGTTTGTTGATCCTACCGGGGATTGAAGACTGTTGCTGAGTTTGTTAATTCTATTTGGTATTGAAGTCTTTGTTGACTTTTATACAGCACACTTCAACAGATTGAGTTTCCAAACCAGCCAACCAATAGTCTAAGCTTCAAGAAACTGTTGAGTATAATTCCAGTTGCATTTTCCTTCCATGGAACTAAATTAATTAATTGTAACACATTCACAAAGAATTGGACTTTCAGTTATTTAGTTTGCACACCTTGCATGTGAAACAACTTTTTGTTAAACTTGACGAAGTACTATAAGTATAAGTAATCTATAGATAACTATAAGTAATTTACCTCATATTGTAGAAGAATTTATTTATTTAAAAATAAACTTGCTATATCCTTAATTATATATATATATATATATATATATATATATATATATATATATATATATATATATATATATATATATATATATACCATTAGTAAACTTAATGTGATATATTCTAAGATTGTCTGCACCATTTCAGTTTAGGCTGTGTTTGTGTGTGTGTGTGTGTGTGTGTGTATTAGCAAGCTACTAGCTACGCCACACCTTGCACACTGTTGCTGAGTGCTGCTGTGTGTATGTGTGAGGATAAACAGTGTTATATTTCACTGGTCCTGCTAGCTGCTTGAATACAGGGTGAAAGCTTTGACTGGTAGTTTTGTACTTTGAAGCTAAGAGATTTACAAAAAAAAAAAAAATTGCATGCTGATAAAGGGCATTTGCAGACAACTATATTGTATAGTACTAAAGTGTTGAATATTCAGGGTTCTTGAGTTAACACTCCAGATCCTAGGCCACCAGAAGTAGGTGCCATTGGTGGACATGATCAGGGCATAGGGGCGAAGCCCAAGGTTACTGCCATGGAGCCTCAAGCTCTGTTATATGAAGCTGTCCCCTTACAAAGTGTTGTGGTGTCCCCAAATAACCATACTGCATCCTCAACAAGCTTGTAACAAGTACACCCCTAACTATAAATAGGGCATGTCATCTGAGTTATGGGTTGGCTAGAGCAGAGAACTGCACCAATCAGGTTGAATATGCTGGCTTTCCCATGCACCCAACTAGAATTCCTCAAGCAATGGCACAGCCAAATGTTAGTGGCCCTGGGGGAAATTTTAATCCTTATTATACCCTAATCCCTCCATACACAATGACATCATCACAACAAGTTAGGAGTGTGCCTGTGTTTAACCCTTTGCAGTCCTATGTCTGACCAGGTCCAACATTACAATTCAACATCATCAAAAAGATGTCAAGCACAGGTCCCTAGTAGTGTTTGATTTTGGCATTGAATACAGGAAGAGGAAGTCCAATGGGAATGCTAACAAGCTGTCTAGAATGCCATGGGAGGTGGTCGTTGAAACTCAACGTACTTGTCAATCCTTTCGACTACTGCATAACCAACAATGGATGGACTCTATAAGGAAGTTGAAGAAAGACCAGTGAATGAGCAGGAACAGTATAGAGCCCTTGGAACAGATGCACTCCCAGTGATCACAAAGCAAGAGGTTCATGCTGAGCAAAGAGGGGATCCGGTGATAGGATGCACGTTGTACTACAGTATGCGAAGCTCTAAACCAAACCACGAGGAGAGGGTCAATGAAGATAAACTGGTGCTATTGCTACTGAAAAAATGGCCAAGACTGATGATCCAAGGTGGGATTTTGTACCATAAGACTATAACCGAAGGGGAATGATGAATCAGTTGTTGTTGCACATGAAGTGTAGAACAGGTGTGAAGACAAGTCTGCATAACGACTCAGGTCATTTTGGCACAGACCAGATATTTGCCTTGGTTCATGAGAGGTTTTACTGGTCCCTTATGTTCAATGAGATTAAGGATTGGTGTGAAAGATGTGAAAGATGCTGCCTTCACAATACTGTAGTCACAGGTGTCCGAGCACCACTTGTCAGTATTCATACGAGTGCACTGTTAGAACTCGTCTGCATTGATTTCCTAACACTGGAACAGTCAAGGGGAGGGGTTGAGAATGTGCTTGTGGTAACTGACCTATACAAGCTAACAGGAACTACAAAAACACACATAACACCGTACCACCCGCAAGGGAACAGGACAACAGAACGCTTTAACTGCACATTGGTGAACACACTTGGAAAGTTAGCTCCAAACTTGAAGGCCAATTAAACAGATTACATGGATGCAATGACTCATGCATACAACTGTACGCTCCACAATGACTGGCAACATTCCACACTTCCTCATGTTTGGAAGACACCCAAGACTTCTCGAGGATTTAATGTTTGGATTGTCGTTGGAAGAAGAACCTGTGGAGTATAGCAATTATGTCAACAGTCTGCGTGAGTGCTTGTCGTTTGCATTTGAACAAGCCAATGCAATATCCAGAAGTGCCAAGGAGAGGCAGAAGCACCAATATGACAGAAAAATCAAAGATGTGGAGTTTAATTCTGGACACTGGGTTCTCGTGAAGGTGACACACTTGGATGGAAGACAGAAGCTGGGTGACCACTGGGAGAACCAACCCTATATCATGGTTAAGAAGCAGCAAAACATCTCTTTTTATGTAGTGAGGTTTGAAGATGGGCAACCTCTAATCCCAATGTATGTTGTTCCAGTGGAGAATATTAGTCCTGAAGAGATGTGACAAGTCCAGTTACCCATGATGGAAAGAGATGAGCTGGATATAAAAGAGAGTGAAGCAGACAATGAAGTAGACATTTTGAGTTACCCAATGCAAGGTACTGGGTACGGAGTGCTGACTGAAACATCTCATAGTCCTGAAGTGGATCAGAAAGAGAAAGAGATGTTGCATTAACAGATGATAAACCCGTAACATTAGTGAGGGAAGGTATGCTGGAGCCAAGCAGAGCTAAAGAGAGTTCCCCACACCCGCCAAGTGTTACCGATAGTTCAATTGTGGAATTAGAAGAGCTGTCTAGAGAGCCAGATCACCTATCCAGTTTTGACCAAACAAAAGAAAAGCTGGAGCAAAGTGAAGAAATTGAACCTGAAAGGAGTTACCCCACTTGAATCAGGAATCCTCCCAACAGATTGAGCTACAAACAACAAGTTCCAGTTGCTAAAATCAAGACAGAGATGGAGAAGGTGGCAAGGGGAAGGAAATTGTGAAACAAAATATAGAAAAAGAAGAAGCAACTCCTCCTTGACAGTGCATAGTTGAGGGTTTTGTTAGTTATTTTTAATGGCAGGTGTGTCATCTCTTAAACTAGGGGTGGATGTAGCCTGGTGGCTTTCTGCATCCATTATAAAAACAAATGATAGTGTTTAGCAGCCAGGGGGAACTCTTAAAAGGATTGTGCATTTAGATTTTTGGGAAACTTGACCTAGCACCCCTTCACTTCCTGTGTTGTTTTAATTGAAGGTAAGATGGAGTAAAATTCTATGCTCACAATCTAATAAAAATAATGTTTACCATCCAATTATCATTATGTCAATAGTTAATGGTTAATGGTTAATGTAATTTTGCAGATGTATATTTTTGCAGTTTGATTTTGTTTAAGGCTGAAAATAATTACCTTGTGTCTGAAACCTGAAATGAGTGTGGGTGAATGTCAGAGTAATGAACCTATTTACTGTATTTTATTTTATTACTGCTACTGATTATTAATACTGTAATTATTACTTCCAGTGCTGTTTTAAGTGAAGATGCCAAACTAAGACAGAGTGCAAAGAAAGAAAATAAAACTATGCTTTGTCACCTGCATCCACTGTAACTGTTCTTGTTGTAAACTCAAATTAATAAACAGCACAATGCAAAGTAACAATCATTACCATTGCTGTTTAATACTGGCCGGTTATTGAAGTATAGAGCTGTTGAGTATAGAGCTGGGTAGAACTGTGAATTAACTACATTTTATATATATATATATATATATATATATATATATAGGTGAGAACCAAAAATGTACTTTCCGTCCATATGAAAGGAATGTATATATTTCGTTCTTTTATAAGCAAAAAAACAAAGGAACGGGTTGTTTAATTTGCCCGCTTATTAAAGTCAGGTCACGATGCTACAATGTTTTGAAACACTGTAACATATATATATATATATATATATATATATATATATCTATATAGATATATATATATATTTATGGTAACACACACACACACACACACACACACACACAGTACTGTGCAAAAGTTTTAGGCAGGTGTGAAAAAATGCTGTAAAGTAAGAATGCTTTCAAAAATAGACATGACACTGCATGCTTTAAAAATAGACATTCACGACTGAACTATGCATGAAAACACAGGAACTGGAGTACAGAAAAAATGGCAGCAGGTGCTCTGGACTGATGAGTCAAAATTTGAAATATTTAGCTGTAGCAGAAGGCAGTTTATTCGCTGAAGGGCTGGAGAGCGGTACACGAATGTGTGTCTGCAGGCAACAGTGAAGCAGAATTAATGGTCTCCTCAATGCTGAGAAGTACAGGCAGATACTTATCCATCATACAATACCATCAGCGAGGCATCTGATCGGCCCCAAATTCATTCTGCAGCATGACAGCGACCCCAATCATACAGCGAAAGTCATTAAGAACTATCTTCAGAGTAAAGAAGAACAAGGAGTCCTGGTAGTGATGGTATGGCCCCCACAGAGCTCTAATCTCAACATCATCGAGTCTGTCTGGGATTAAATGGAGAGAGAGAAGCAACTGAGGTTGCCTAAATCCACAGAAGAACTATGGTTAGTTCTCCAAGATGTTTGGGCCAACCTACCTGCCGAGTTCCTTCATAAACTGTGTACCTAGCAGGATTGATGCTGTTTTGAAGGCAAAGGGTGGTCACACCAAATATTGATTTGATGTAGATTTTATTTCTGTTCACTCACTTTGCATTTTGTTAATTGATAAATATAAACTATTAACATTTCTATTTTTGAAAGCATTCTTACTTTACAGCATTTTTTCACACCTGCCTAAAACTTTTGCACAGTACTGTATATAGTGGAGCCCTCATTTCAATTGAAACCCAGCCTGTTTCATATTATTTTTATGGTCATCATATTGTCCTAGATATCTTAAATTATGTAGCTACCAACGAACTGTCCATGGCAAACACATTGCAAGGTTACACACCATACAAGGGTTACATATCATCACATGTCACTGCATATACAACCTTGTTTAAGTAGTTTCTTTTACTATATATAAAAATATCTATTATTTTCACCTTTATTGTCCTTTATGCACCCTGTCCTAAACAACACTACATATGTGATTTAATATAGTCACTCATGGGAAAACCAAGGACAAGAATTGCTTCCCAACAGCCAGCACCAATTCCCTATTCCCAATTAGAAGTAAGCATTTGGCATAGCTATGAAAAGTCAGCTATATCTACTGCCTCTTTTCCTCAGGAGGCAATAGCTCATCACAACACTGAAGAGGGAGACCTATATCTGCACTAAGATGGATAGCAGACAGGTGACTAGAGATATGTTGGTAGATAAAATGACAAATTAAAGAGACACATACAAACATACATACAAACACTTACATATACACGCACACATGCATATGCACACATACTTGCATGCATACACATAACCATACATACATACATTTCTTGTTCTGATTTTTAATCTCAATAAATAGAACCTAATTATATAGACTACAACAATTATAATAATGTGTTGATTCTCTTTTGATTTTAACTTCATCAAAATCTTCTAGGGCTAATAGTCAGTTCATCCTCTGTTTTATCATTAAAAATGTAAAGAGGCATGCATCTTTGCAGCATTACAGCTATACACATGGCCAGTGACAGCAGTAATTGCAGTTCTTACAGGAGCAAATTTATTACAACCCTCACATTGGTCCCAGGATTCTTCATTATCCTTAAGATTTACCACGTAATCTATGCTGTCACTCTGTCTCTGTACATGTAGCTGCTATTACTCTCATTAAATGGTTTGGTTCCTTGGTGGCAGAAGCATTTTTTATCTGCCTGGAGATGCATGGCTTTCTCTGACTCTCTGCATTGTACGCAGTCACAGTTTTGTCTGCAACACATGGCAGCAGAGAGCCCAAAGGGGTATGACAGACCCAAAGGCAGCAGAGTCAGGTATCCATGAAGGAAGAGTCAGCTAACTAATACAAAAAGCCATTTTTAAAGATGTTCTATTTAATCCCCAAATAAACCCTTATTCCCAAACAGAGTCACTCACAATTACTATATGAGGCAAACAGCAACACAGGCCACCAAGGATCCCTTCATAGCAGAGTCATTATGAATGCAGGGAGAAAAAAAAAACAAACAAACAGCTGTAGGCTAAAGGCTGCCTCCTTCATTTTTTTAAACCCAGTTTACTGGCTTGTTATGTATACCCCTGGTATGGCTGTGACAGGGCAGCTCTAAGTAAATCTTCTTTTTCATTACACCTTTTTTTGTGCAGTACTTTAGAAGCAGAGAAATATTTTTTGATGGCAAAGTATACTAAATCAGTTTTAAAAAGATTTATACATCCATGTTATGCAATGCCAAAAAAAAAAAAAAGGAAAAAGTAATTTGAACAGTAAATTTGTCAAGGCTATGTATAATATTTGGCAGACATAAAACAATTGTTATTATACTTGGATGACTGTTGTTTGCTTATGAAAATATGAAACTTGTTTTACTGCTGAACAACAGTCTGCTTTGTATTTCTGTGATTATATTAACTCTGTACTGTGTGATCCATTATTTAAATAAGGACACACCACTACCACTTAACAGATCCAAACATGTTTTACAGTATTTGGTCAATGAAACTCAACATGTATATGATACTGGTAATGTGTTCTTGATTTGCACATCAGAGAACATCTATTAATTAAAACAATTCCTCATTAGCTGCTGAAGTGGCCCAAAGAAATATAAACTGTCACACCACAAGCACAATGTTTTTTTGGTAAACTGACTCTTGAAGTCATTTCTCTAGTCAGACGAGACAGGCTACATTTGAGTAAATGACCTACTCCTATTCTCCAGTCTGTAAATGGGTTGTAACAGTAGGATTGCTTCACATTAGAGTGACCAGCCAGGCTGAACTTACCATCACAGCAGTATCCACTCAGGCAAGAGTCGGAACTGGACTCACTGACATTGATCTCACAACGTGGACCTGCAAAGCCCTTTGCACACTGACAGCGGAATCCAAGGGGAAATGTGTCCAACTCCACCTCCTCCACACACAGCCCCGTTCTCACAAGGATTACTGGCCTGAACCACAGTTAGAACCTGGGAAAAGAAACAGGTGCGGCTGTCAGGACAGAGATAATGAACCTGCGACTACATCTGTTAGCTTTCTGACATTCTGTTGTCATACCATCTTGCTTCTACTGGAAGTGTTGCTTTTCTATTACATTTTGGAACACATTTCTTTAGAAATAATATAAAAAACAACAGCTACTGCCCTATACTTTTACTGTTTATTTGCACAGAATTAAGTACAGTATAGCTAATTGTATGATACCCATTAAATGTTAAAATAAACAACTGGTAGTTGTGCAGTGTACCATATAATACAGAACAAAACAGTTACTGTTTGTCCTTCATTTCTAAAAATTAAAGCAGCTAATTTGGAACTTTCTGAAAAAAAAGGCAATTAACTCATCACACTTTGGCTTAAAACAAGCATGGCTTAATTAAGTTATACAACTTTATTTCAACTATATTTGTATTTGTTTGTAAACATACACACCTTTTTTTAAGGGAATCCATTGAGCTTACCAGTGTTTTAATAGTTTACTAAAACAAACTCATTCTTTTCCTGTAATACTTTCTGATACCAAGACTGTTGTGACTATTATGGTATATTAGAGGTTTAATTTCTTAAATACAAGGGTTAAAGAAATACAAATGAAATAAGCAACATTACATATACAATATAGTTTAGGGGCTGTGGGACTACCAGTACGCTGTTTATATCTGAACACAAATAAGGCAAACATACAGCCGCACTCACTTTTCATTTGTCAAAACTGACACATGCAATTGGTGGAAAATGCAACATGATGTACTATAGTTCTGCTATGGGGCTCAGGTGCATTAAAAAGGTTGCACATCATCAACTTGTTATTGAGAAAAGAAAAGTCATGACCTGCATTTTTTTCCACAGATACGGGTTTACACACAAGGTATTACATTTAAAGTACAATTCTACTTTTTATCTGGAATCCGTCTTCATTAAAGGCTGGATGAAACTTTGATTACTGGACAGAAAGGCATTTTCTTTTGTTATCTGAAAGCTCCATATTAATATACTTTACTATATATTGAACTGTACTAGGTAAGTACATTGCTCCCCCTTTATAAGGTGGTCCGTTACACTGCGGAACAGGTTATAAGGCGGTACGGTCATGGCTCCCATTTGTCCCATAATGCCATTACACTAACACTGGTATTCTCATTATAAGGCAGAACATAAATAGCACAATAGTCTCTTAACTATGGCTTCCGACTACAGTGTTATAAAGGGGGAGCACTGTATTAACATATGTTTTTCTATAAATGATGGACCTTACAGTGCCCCTAAAGGAAGCATGACATCTCCTAAACTGAGAAACTTCAGGTTTACATTCTGTGATCTCCTAGTAACCACAGCATGGTTAAGGCAGAGAGAAAAGGTTTCTTGTTATTATTTGTTTATTGTCATTTAAATCATATGCTTACTATTGTCACACTATTTTGTGAGATGCTACAGATGAACTCATATTTTTGATGACTAAATGTGTACAGCTATTAGAGAAACACAATAACATTAGTAACCCACTTTTAATGTGGGCAATATCGCATTTATCCACTTCTCATATAAGGGATACAGAGTTTACTCAATTCTACTCTCCTGTGAATTGCAAATCCTGGGTTAAAGAATATATATATATATATATATATATATATATATATATATATATATATATATATATATATATATATATTGAACTTCTGTGCAGGGGCAGTGGCCTCTGAACTGCATGTTCTGTTTGTGTGTGTGAGTGTTCTGTGATTGGGTGTTTTGTGTTCTGTTAATGTTCTGTTGTTAGGCATACCGGTATCACGGGAAATAAGTTGGCCGTGAAATAAGTTAGCGTTTGCCTTTTTGCGCACGCGCGGATTTTAGAATTTAAAGGCAAGGTTAAGCTGTCTCCATTTTCTGTCAGTAAACTTTAATTCAGAAAATTGTTTTCATACATCATAATACAAAATAATAATAAACAAAGGGGCGGGACACTCCGCCACATGGTTGTTCTCTCTTTATTAATATTGTGCTAGATGCAAACAAAAATATTTCAGAAAGTCTTCATATGAGAACTGCACAATTATTTTTATTTGAACCCAGGATAAATTGTTTAATTACATAAACCTTATACTAAAGCATATTAATTTGTTTTGTAATAATATGTTCATGTTTTGTATTGTGTTAAACAGTCTATATCCCACTTGTTAAACTCTGTATAGATTGCAAGTCACAACTCCATTTCCAAAACTATTTTGTGCTTTTGCTCTGAAAATTGATCACAGACTCTCTCCACCATATCCCTACCTCTCTCTTTCTATCATTGCTATATTAATCTCACACTGCAGAATGTCAGATTTCTCAGTAGATGTTTGTGTGCCTGTGTGGCAGGGCGATTGCCCTGCACAGGTAGGAATTAGTGTTGGTGTAATTTTATATGTGGAAACAGGTTTACTGTGTGTTTATGGGTTTATTGTATTGTGTTTGATTAAATTATTGATTACAGATGGGTGCTAGATTGAGACTTGCTGCCTGCTAGGCTTGGCTGAGGGGAAGGCCAGCAAGTAATTGGCTGTGCTGGTCCTCAATCAGCAGGTGGGCGGTTCTTGACCGAGTGTCCGTCAGTTTAAAAACATCCAGTGGAGATGGCTCTGGACGACTGCAACACCGTGCTACAGAGGGGAGCTGCGTACTCTCAGGAAGAGAGAGTCCTCTCTGTAGGAACGACAGCTAGGCAACCCTGAAACTGCAAGCTGTGCTTGTGAAGGCAATGCCCAGCCAAGGCCGTATGAAGCAGTAGGAGTCGTCTTATGAATACCGTCTCATAAGTAGGTTAGTTTAGGGGATAGCGATCCCAAGTAATTTACAGCAAGAGTTACGTAGTGTAGTGACTTTTAACAATACAATAATGCTATATACAGTAGACTATATAACAGCTATGCATTTACAGTGGCATGATGACAAAACCTAGCATCAGATTTTGAATGAAATATTAAGATCATTAATAGAGAACCTCAGAAATTATGTATTAACTATTCTGACTTGTACTATAAATAGAAGATTTGGGTACAATGTACTGACACAAGTTCAAGTTTGCATGTTTTGACATACATTTTTTTTCTAATTGCTAGTAAACAAGTAAACTGTCATTTCTGATACTGATTTAGGTTGAATTTTAAATGCTCATAAGATTGTTTAGCCCATAAGTGCTTTTGCACAATTAGTTGGACTTACAAATTATTTCACGCTAGTTTGTATCGCGTGTATAAAATATCTGTCATGTAACTTGTTTGATACGAGTTCTGCACTCAGAGCAAAGCCATTATGTTTCTCCACCAAAAAAAAACCTCAAAACTTACAAATATATACATAAATAAAATAAATAGTTCAAGAAAGAGAAAAATCAGCTAGTAATATCTGAATTATATTTGTATTTGACAGATTAATAAATAGGTTTATTTTAGTAGTAAAGCAGAGCATGACTAATAATTACACACTTGCGGAATTAGCCCAACATAACATTATATGTTTCCAAATATATACTGAGAAAATAAATGAATTATTATTAAAAAGCATGATTGAAATGCAAATCATACCAACATCAAGCGCCAACATATCTTATTCATACCTGGAATAATACACAACATCAAAATTTATGTAAAACACGTGATGATATACACTAAAAAAAAAAATTAAAAAAATTAAAAACGTATTTTATGCAGTAATCTGTACACAGTAGTAATTTGATCCTTAGTGTATTTATGTTATTTATTGCATGTATATAGCGTTTTCATACAAAATAATCGCAAAGCACTGCACAGTACAGAGCAGAAAAAAAAGAACAAACCACAGTACATTTGTATAGCATGTCACACATACAACTGCCACAGTGAGACCATTTAATAACAAATTTAAATAACGGTATACACATAATACAAAAGCACCACTTGTAAAGTTACATTAAAACCCACTAAGATAAGAAAGCCACTTTATAAAAGTGCATTTTTAGTCTTGTCTTGAAAACTGTAATATTCCCAGCTTCCCTGATGAACGAAGGCAGAGCATTCCATAATTTTGGAGCTCTACAAGAAAAAGCTTTTTCTTTTGTTGACCCCCAGAATAGCCACCATTTTGTGATCTCACAGTAAGGTTTGGATGATACGGAGTTGTAACTCCTGTAAATAACTAGGTGCTAATTCATTCAGGGCCTTGTTAGTTAACAGCAAAATCTTAAAATCAATTTTATACTGCACAGGGAGCCAGTGTAAATAGACCATAATGGTTAATATGTTCACTTTTCCTGGTTTTAGTCAGAATTCTAGTGGTGGTATTATGAACAAGCTGCAAGCGGGATACCACACGTTTTGGGACACCAGAAAAAAGTGCATTACAATAATCAATTCTAGATGAAACAAAGGCATGCATTAGTCGCTGAGCATCAGAAACATAAATAATTGGTCTAAGTTTGGCTATATTTCTCAAACGGGAAAAAGATATTTTAGTAACTTCCCTAATATGAGTCTCAAATAATAGATTAGGATCAATTATCTTTTTTTTTTTTTTTTTATTGAACCTAAAGAAACAAGTTGCAATCAATTCCCCCATAATGTTTTTGAATAACAGCAAGAGAAAATGTAAAAATGACTTACTGAACTGCTTTGTACAGCAACCAAAGGGATTTCATGTGGCTAGTTCATAGTTTATTTTTCAGTTCCCATCTTTTCCCACTTTGTCAGAACTCAACCTGGCGAGGGAAGGTCTTTGAAACTCAAACTAGAGGGCATGGTATTTTTTTCATCAATTTTACTGTTGGTAAACTGGTTAGGCTAAGGCCACCAAGAGCCAAATGGGTGGGAGTGGGTACATGTGCTCCACTGTGAATTACATAATTATTTCTTATTTCTGAGAAATATACAGTAACACAATGAATTTGGCTGTTGTCTAATGTTAACTTCCTTTTCTTCTTCCTTGTCAAGCTGGACCTGATGAAGATTGACACTGGTTAACAGTAACAGTGTTTTATTTTTTTTATTTTTTATGACTTAACCATGCTGGCAAATGTCTTACTAGCTTTTAACTTTTACACTTATACCTGCATGTTAATGATCAATTATCATATGAGTCTGGAGTCTCAAAGCCATTTACTCCAAATTGTCATTACCGGTAACACGATTTTTTAAAAATAGTAGAAAAAACACCCAATAAAGTTACCAACCAAGAAATTAAACAAACAAAACAAAACATGACATTTAATTTAGGGGCTTCTGATTAGTTTAAATGGTTTATTATTCATTTTAGAAATGCAAACTATGGTTTTTCTTTGAGACTAAAATGTGCTAATGACAATTTGGAGTAAATATCTTTGAGAATTTAGTCCATGATGTCAAAATGGCCACCCTGGCTTTATCTTAACCAGTACAGGATTAACCTTATTATTAGAAATAAAAGAAGATCTATGTTTGGTCCTGGCAACGTCACCTTATGGGCAGGGTTCAGTGATGAGCTTATGGCTCTAAAAACAACTGGTAGAAAACTGGAATGCCAGTGGAAGTGATCTGGTCTTGATGTTCACAAGGAAATGTGGAAAAAACACCTTCTTGATTACAGATTAGCCTTAAATTCTGCCAGGTCTAATTATTCTTCTTCTATTGTAATTGAAGGGCAGGGAAACCCTAGAGTACTATTTCAAACTTTTAATCAGCTTATAGCATCAAAAGGTGATACAGGTACTTCAGTATTTGCTTGTGATAACTTTGCTAATTTCTTCACTGACAAGACTGTTACAATAAGGAATTCTCTTACCCTATCTATTGAAGATTTAACTGATGTGGGCATCAAGACCATAGTAGCTCCACCTAGACTTGCACATTTTGCTACAACTGATATTACTGATGTCTTAGATATTATCAATAAAGCTCATTCCACCTCGTGTTCTCTTGATCCTTGGCCGACTGATATTGTCAGTCATTGTGCAGATACGCTTGCTCCTGTGATTTGCAATATTGTGAATCTCTCCCTAAAAACTGGAATGTTCCATCTATTAAAGTTGGCAATTGTAAAGCCAGTACTTAAAAAATCTACATTGGATCCTGATGTCTTGTCTAATTATCGTCCAATTTCTAATTTACCTTTCCTTGCAAAAGTCTTGGAAAAGGTTGCTGTTGCTCAGGTGTCTGCGTATCTCTCAGCTAATAATTTATTTGAAAAAATTTCAATCTGCCTTTCGTAAACAACATAGTACAGAGTCTGCACTCCTAAAAGTTGTTAGTGACACACTGCTGAATGCAGATGAGGGGCTATTATCAGGGATTGTCTTTTTGGATATATCTGCTGCATTTGACACCGTGATCACCCAATTCTTCTTGAACGCCTTGAGAAAACTATTGGCATTACTGGCACCGTACTCTCCTGGCTGCAGTCCTACTTAATCTCCCTACATCAATTTCTGTCCTTTGGAGGATCAAAATTGTCTAATTCTCTTGTTGTTTCTGGGGTTCCACAGGGCTCTGTTCTTGGTCCTTTACTTTTTAATTTGTATATGCTACCGCTGGGTAATATGATCAGACAACATGGTTTTAATTTCCACTCATATGCGAACAACACCCAGATTTGGTGTAAATATAAACATAAACCCAGACTGTCAACTTTCCTTGACAAAATAGGGACTTGGATGTCAAAACATTTTTTTGCAGTTAAATGCAAATAAAACTGAATTAATTTTAATTGGCTCTAAAACAGCATTAAATAAAATCCCACAACCAATGACCTTTGGCAGCCCCATTAGCTCTTCACAAGCTGTGAAAAGTCTTGGAGTCGTATTAGATTCTACTCTTAGTTTTCAGCATCACATTTCAACTGTAGTGAAATCTGCTTATTATCATGTGCGGATTATATCTCAAGTCCATTTGTATCTTGCAGAATCTGACATAGCTACTTTAATTCATGCATGTTTCATCCCGTCTGGACTACTGTAATGCCCTATTGGCCCTATTCACTGCATGAATTCTGACAGGTACAAACAGATTTGAACATATTACACCTGTTCTTGCATGCTTGCATTGGCTTTCGGTGAAGTACAGAGTTATTTTAAAAGTTTTGTTAATGACATTAAATGGAAATTTAAATCAAAGCTTAAAACATATCTTTATGCAAAGGCCTTTTTGTAGATTGGGATGGCCTATTTTAGAATTTTGTTAATATGTATTTTATTTATGTATTTATTTTTCCATTTGTTTTGGGATGTTTTTTGATTTTTTTTTGTATATTATATTATTGTATAGTATATTTATTTGCAATGTGAAGCGCTTTGGGATGCCTTGGCATGAAAGGCGCTATACAAAATAAATGTGATTGATTGATTGACAGTGTTGATAAGTTTTGGATGTATAGCTATAGCTGTAACAACAACAGGAAAAGAGAGATGTGAAGGTGGCAATGTTCTAAAGAGCAGTTGTAAAGATGAGATTGTATTGTCTGGTATTGCATCCATAGTACTGGTAGCAGAGAGGGTTTTGATTCTCCGTACGGCTGGTTGACTCCCCTGTATTCTCGGCAGCGCACACAAGGAGGAGCTGTCCATGCATCTACTCCTATTACCAGACCTCTTTTTACTGACTTAATCAGCCGGTTTTTATAGGGCTCTTCATTAATCTAGGTGGAGTGTTGCTTAATGCAATACACCTGGGGGAGGGGGACCCGGTATGAAACTACATTCGTAAGAACATCTATATTTCTACTATATAGGAATATAGGTCTAGGTCTAATAATGCTGTTGAAATAGTAAAATTAGTTCAGACAGGTGAAAGAAATGCTTTCTGAAGTTAATTAACTTTCCTTTTCTCTCTCCCTCAGTGTTCATTACCTTTAAATGGAGCCACACATTGGCAGAAGTAATTACCAGGTTGGTCAATGCAAGTAGCTCCGTTCTTTTCTTGTTTGTCAATTTCACATTCTACAGAAAAGAAGAACATACACAGGGGGTAACACAGACAAGCAGGTGGTAGTTTTTAATTAATAACAAGTAACTTCAACTATATGCAGAAAAAACAACTCAATAAATTACTGCCAAGAAACATTTATTTTACACACCACAGGCCCAAAACAAGTATGCAAAGCATACACTATTCTTCCATAGGGGTGGAAAATGGAAGTCTGTGTGGATACAGTGTATGGAAAATTACCTATATGGTAACAGGGTCCTGGGAGACAGTCAACATGGTTTTAGGAAAGGGAGATCATGTCTAACAACTTGCTTGATTTTTTTGAGGATGCAACATCAATAATTGATAATTGCAAAGCATATGACATGGTTTATTTAGATTTCCAGAAAGCTTTTGACAAAGTCCCGCACAAAAGATTAATTCTCAAACTGAACGCAGTTGGGATTCAAGGAAACACATGTACATGGATTAGGGAGTGGTTAACATGCAGAAAACAGAAAGTACTGATTAGAGGAAAAACCTCAGAATGGAGTGTGGTAACCAGCGGTGTACCACAGGGATCAGTATTAGGTCCTCTGCTATTCCTAATCTACATTAATGATTTAGATTCTGGTGTAGTAAGCAAACTTGTTAAATTTGCAGACGACACAAAAGTAGAAGGAGTGGCAAACACTGTTGCAGCAGCAAAGGTCATTCAAAATGATCTAGACAAGATTCAGAACTGGGCAGACACATGGCAAATGACATTTAATAGAGAAAAGTGTAAGGTATTGCATGCAGGAAATAAAAATGTATATTACAAATATCATATGGGAGATACTGAAATTGGAGAAGGAATCTATGAAAAAGACCTAGGAGTTTTTGTTGACTCAGAAATGTCTTCATCTAGACAATGTGGGGAAGCTATAAAAAAGGCTAACAAGATGCTCGGATACATTGCGAAAAGTGTTGAATTTAAATCAAGGGAAGTAATGTTAAAACTGAACAATGCACTAGTAAGACTTCATCTTGAATATTGTGTGCAGTTCTGGTCACCTCGCTATAAAAAAGAAATTGCTGCTCTAGAAAGAGTGCAAAGAAGAGCGACCAGAATTATTCCGGGCTTAAAAGGCATGTCATATGCAGACAGGCTAAAAGAATTGAATCTGTTCAGTCTTGAACAAAGAAGACTACGTGGCGACCTAATTCAAGCATTCAAAATTCTAAAAGGTATTGACAGTGTCGACCCAAGGGACTTTTTCGACCTGAAAAAAGAAACAAGGACCAGGGGTCACAAATGGAGATTAGACAAAGGGGCATTCAGAACAGAAAATAGGAGGCACTTTTTTACACAGAGAATTGTGAGGGTCTGGAATCAACTCCCCAGTAATGTTGTTGAAGCTGACACCCTGGGATCCTTCAAGAAGCTGCTTGATGAGATTTTGGGATCAATAAGCTACTAACAACCAAACGAGCAAGATGGGCCGAATGGCTTCCTCTCGTTTGTAAACTTTCTTATGTTCTTATGTTCTTATTTATCTTTGAAGTTTGGCTGTGAAACTGAGCTAATGTTTCCTTTCACAAACATACAAATGAAACATTGAGTTAAGGAAGATAAAGGAGAAATAACAAGCAAATGATCCGATAACTTCTGAATGTGTATTTTGTCATTTACTTGTGAGGAGAGGGGGTGGCACAATATCTTCCCCTAATGTGACCTACCAGTATTCAAGGTTAACACAAGTTGCGTTATGGAAGCAAGAAGACGAGTGACACTCATTCATGTTGATTTCACAACTGTTACCTGTAGTCCATAAAATAAAAAAAAAACGGTAGATTTTTATCTAAATTCTCAAATGATGCAGTTATGAATAAATCTTCCTTAAGCATTGATAAAAAAAAAAAAACACCTCACCTACTGCAGTCACCAATGTCTTGAGCATTACATCTAGTGCTTCAGAGTAAAACAGCCTTTTATTGTGTAAGATATGCTAAAATAGAGAGCTACAAAACACAATGGGGTTTGCTGACACTAAATTGATTCATATGGCTAAAGGCAGGCAATTTTCTTATCAATTTATATCAATATAAATGAATAAAAAGGAAATGACATTGAAATATAATAGAGTGCATTTGGTATGACATAAAGGGACATCTTCCTTCTGTTCTTGATAAGGCAGTAAGTGAACTCTCGGAAAATGAAAAATGAAAACTGGCATAGACGCAAAGGTTAGATCTCAGTAGAGGAAAGAATTAATTAATCAGTATAGGTAAAGTACATTGCAGAGACTCTGCCGTCAGTATTACTTTTGTAAGTGTCCCATTTAAAACTATAATACGGCAAGCAAATGAAGAATGCAAATGCAAAGCCAAACAAGAAAAAAAAAAGATAAAATAACTGAAAATCAAAACAATAACCTAAGTCACTCACACTGTGGACAGTGTATTTTAAACTGCACTATAATCTGAGTGAGCCTAAATTCAAAATTAGTTTTTTTTTTTCATTATTATGGCAGACTACTTATGAAGTTTTAATAGTAAATGAACATACAGTAGGTAAGCAACCTGACAAACCCATGAGCAGCTGCTTCTAAAAGTGTGCATCAAAAGTGTGGTGCACATATAGTACAAATGCGTTTTTATTCAGAATCGGATAGAGCTCTTCCCTCACTCAAAACACTATTTAAAAAAAAACAGTCAGCTACATCACGTGTGTGTTTTGTAAAGTGTTTTGAACTTTATAGTGAGATGCCAGACATCAATCTTTTCAGAATAACCTTTTTAGTTTGCCTCTCATCTGGTGATGTGGTATTAAATTCATGATACATAAAAAAAAAAAAAAAAAAAAAAAAAAAATACTATATAAGAGTGTAGGTATTTAAGAAGAACATATTACCCAGTATATAACAAAGACTAATTTTCTTTCAGTATTATTTTTTATATCATATATAAAATATGCCCACAGACATAAAAAAAAAAAACAGTTAATAACTAATTTATTGCATAGCACTTTTAGTTTCAATAACAAGTTCCACAAAGAAAATACATGTTATGTTCTTTAGCACAACTTATTTACCTTCAATTCCATCAGGAGACAGGCAGTCAAAGGCATCATGCTCATCAGAGCAGGTTGCACCATTCTGACAGGGGTCACTAAGACACTCATCCACCTCAATCTCACAGTTATTGCCTAGAAATAAGCAAAAGATTCACTTGATTAGGAATCTGCCATTTGGTGCAACCAGCGACAAGAAAATCAAATAAGACAACTTGTCGATGTACAGAAAAGTTATCTGGGTCAAACAAATGTTCCAGGGGGTATGACTGTTTGATCATATAACGATTGTTAAGAGCAAAAAATCTATATATATATATATTATATATTATATGATATATATATATATAATATATCTATAGATATAGTGTAGGACTAGATGACTGTGTGAAGACACAAAGTTCAGAAAGTCAACTAATGTAATGTAAATAAAGAAAAACATGTCTTTATTGCTAAACCTACAGTAGCTATAAAGCCTGGTCCACAGAAACACCGGAATGTGTTTACAGAATCTTTACAAATACTAAGAGCATCACAAGGTCCTTGATGACATTCATCAATGTTCACAGAATTGGTCATTTAACCCTATTTAGGTAGACAAAAGAAAAAAAGGCACCTAACCAGCCACTCAAGTAACCTGTTTAATGTTATCTCTATAGCTGTATATATCTGTCTTTGAGCTTACCTTTTCAATACTGCTAGCTCCATTTACTCTATAGATGTAAAGGTGGAACCAGCCAAATTTAAAGTTCACAGGATTTAGACTGAATGAGCAAATACAGTTCATTCAATTCGAAGCAATTAGAATTCTCTGACAAGCTCTAAACAAATTCAAACCAGGTAAAAGACAGATATAAGGAAAACATTTAAATTACACTTCAAGCTACTTATTCTACAGTATAATAATCCTCATTAGTAAATCCACTCCCCAGCTCTTCTTTATATCCTTTTTGTAAGTACAAAGTAGCAAGTAACACAGTGGAGGGATGGCAGAAGTAGCTTCCAGAGCTGCGAATTGGTCTTTTTATTATGATATAGTAACTCATTGCAGTGAGCCGATTGCAGCACTAACTTTTTTCAGAGAGATCAATATTGTGGGTTTTGTACCTGTCCTGATAAATGTAATAAACTTTTTTTTGTCAATAACCCTTTGATTGTACAATATGTTGTACAAAAAGCAGGTTTGCTGTTATTGTACATGTACCGAGTCAATTCAAGGTAACATCAATGTTTCCTTACAAATTACATTTACCATCAAGATTACAAAGCAGTTATCTCCCTGTCCCTAAAACATTATTTCTTAGCTTTTATTTTATTTTTTTGTCTGAAGCTAAAAATCTTCATGTCAAAAATGATTCTTACCAGGAAGACAACAGCATCTAAACCCACCAGGGAGGTCATCACACTTTGATCCATACTGACAGAGTCCATCTACACAATGACGTACGGGAATTTCACATAGCTGTCCCATATACCCAAAGGCAGCAGACATATCTGAAGCTATTTACAAGATCTTCACTGTAGAGGCTTCCCACATGCTCTGTAGACAGAACAGAAACCATGCCAAAGTTTCTGCCATACAGAATTGCTAATAAAAATGTTGTTTCTGTTATGGTACATTTTTAGTGCTGATGCCTTCTATGTACAACCTAATAAGTAAGTAATTTGTGAGTGTAGTAATTATCTTTAATGCTTGACATTTAGAAAACAAAACAGAGTATAATTATTCGACAATCATATTTAATTAGTTGAAAATGAGAACATATAGCAGTGTACACAAGAACAAATAATACTGTATCCTGTAAAATGCAATGTCATATGCTTCATATGTCACTGTCAATCCCTCTATTAACATAACCCAGGAACATCCCTAATTGGAAAAGCAAACCGATAGAGATTGTGTATCGTGACTGTTTTCATCTTATTAATTGGTGGCAGATTCTTACACCAATGTAGATAAAAAACTCTACTGTTGTCAAAGAATTGCAGATTGGGCAATATCACATTTAGATGTAGGCATAGCATAATAACATTGGTTGTCACTGGCTAGACATTGCAAACCAATTGAGTTACATTTTTCTTATGATAGTCAAACCTTTTCTATTCAATTGTTATTGTTCATAAGAGCCTAAAGCTTCTGGTATCCCAACGAACTTGATTAATAACACCAGCCACATTACAACACTTTTGCTGGGAGCCAAGCATTGTTCATGGTATAATGAGGTGTGTAGTGTAATGAAGGGGATTTTAATAGGACTCAGATCCATATTAAAACAAGTTGTGAACTTGGTTTAATATTTAAACAGTGGTAGCATTCATATCTGAATCCTTATGCATCCTTCACTCATCATTTTCAAGAAAGTTTTTTGTTTGATTTGTGTTTGCTTCATTTGTACCTTTGCCTACTTCAATTGGATTTAACTGATTATGCAATACTACATTTAAATCTGTATGTCAACAATTTATTTCAGCTCTCAAGACAACTAAATCTGCATCCTTCTGTCTCTGCTCAAGGGAAAACAGAATTTAAAATTGACTTATATAAAGGGTAACGGCAATGCAATTCTTTTTTTGTAAAAATGTATTTCATAGTGAGGATTTTTTTGTAATATCCTATCCTAGGCGTATTTCAGGAGACGAGATCTGGGGCTCCATCCTGCTTTCCCTGTCAATCTTCTACTATTTTTTATTTAAGTCTGAATCTCACACAGCTTGCTGTCTAGTGTTTTCAGTTAGTTTTCTAATCTAATGTTTTCGCTTTCTAGCAATCGCTCAGACTCTGTCAAACATGCATAAACTTTCTCTCTTTACTAATGTCTAAACTTCGTCTTCTTGTTCTCTTGTCTGATTTTCCTACCTGCTCCGAGATTTTTTCTCGTCCTTCAACTTCTTTCTTTCTCGCTGCAGCAGCTGTATTGCCCGTTAAGCCTACAACTATCTAATCTCCAGCCACGGCGTTGTTTAAAAAAATAAAAAAATAAATAATAATAATAAAAAGCATATGTCTGACACTGCTGTGCTGCAACTTTCCACCAGTACCTCACAGGCCATGGTTACCATGGCAATGCCCTCATCGAGTAACTACTGGTAGTGTTAAGTTGTCGTGGTAACCAGGCAGTTTCATGAGACCCTGTGAGCTCTGTGCCTCAGTACGGCACAATCTTCCAGCTTCCTGCCGCCGCGTTTTCACAACTGGAGAGAGTAAGTTCAACTTGCAAAATTTGTGACATTTAAATCAACTGCAGGCACATCATGTGGACCCATGTTGACTTATTTATATACATGTTTAACTGTCCTAAAATATGTATTCAATATATTTTTAAATTTATAATAAATATACAAAGAATATGCAAAATGTCTTCATAGATAGTGAGATAGACGACGCTCAGCAGGTCATGCCTCACTTGTCTGTACTGATGAGCCGCTTGTGATTTCAACAGCCCCTTCTATCAGGCATCACTCTCTCTTTAAACATCAGAAAATAAATAATTGAAGGTAAAGATATCAATGTTACACTCAAGTCACGCGACATTAACTTCCTCACTGTCATCAAGAGCTGGAGCAATAATTTATTCCACATCATGGAGCTCTCAGTTAGATACGGGGAACTATGTTCTATGAGTACCATAAAGCATACTCTGCTAAAGCCAGCACCATCTTATCAGCAGATAACCATTTTGTTGACCAGTCTCACCCTGATTTTAGACCTCTTTTAACCACGTTTTCAGCAGTTTGTGAGCCAACGCCTGCAGACTCTGTGCATCCACAGCCCATTCTACTTTCCTCTGTCCAAATACAATCCACCATCATTCTCTCTTTCTACAGATATTCACCACAATATTTTAGCTGGTCCTTTCACTGCAAAAGTCATGTATTTTCAAATTAGGTTATTATTTCATTCGATGTGAGCTGCCAGTCAGGTACGAAAATCATGTCCTTCGATTTATCAGCGTTTCAGTTAAACCAGCTTCCTATCTTGCAATGGACAATACACTCATAGACTGCTCCTGATCAAATAAATACGTTTTGCAGCGGCTTCACAGCAATGGATTCTCTCCCAAAAGCAGCCTCATCTTTGGCTCCATCTAAATCGACTTAACAACAACAGACCAACATCAACGTCCTATCAATTCTGGTTAGCAGACAACCTCCTGCAATCCCAAGGAGACACTTCATGCAGCTTAAAGTTGCTCACAATTAGTTTATTTTCACTCACTTCAGCAGATCTCTGCTCTCTACAGCAGGCCACTGCACACTACTGGTGGTAATCCACCACACACTGTTACAGATCACCACTTCAGCAGATCTGCTCTCAATGAAGCAAGAAAGGATACTAAGATGTGGACTACTTTAATTCATCACTGAAATGGCCTGTCCTTATTCTATGAAGGCCTGATTTCAGCTCCTCATGATTTGAATCTCTTTACTGATGCTTCATTGTTAGGTTTTCTGGGGTTGCCTAGGAACTGAATGGTTCTCTAGCGAATGGCCTCCTGAAATTCAAAATCTTTTTTTCCCACCTCAAAGCTACAGCTCTTCTGGAACTGTATCCCATTGTCACAGCTGCACATATCTGGTGCCACTGATGGTCAAGAAAATCTATCACGTTCTTTAGGAACAATAAATCTAGTCCATATCATCATTAAAGGAAGATCTTCCTCTCCCCTTATAACGCAGTTATGATGTTGCCCCAGTTGGATTTCAGAATTCAGTTCCATTATGTCAGTGTCCTCTCCGATTTTTCTGGCCATTCCAGCAATCCATCTCGACTTCCCATATCTTGTGTCTTTAGATCTTCTGCAGTCTCTCATATCAATCTTGTGAAAAAAGCTGTTTCAACCACTTTGATGAACTCCTCATGGAAGTCATGTGCTTTACTGCTTTCTTTGGATTCCTCAGATGCTCCGAATATATAGTCCCATCCCTTTCCAGCTTCCCTTCTCTCGGCATCCTTAGTTCCAGATTCTCATTTCCTAATTATGCTCTGCATCTCTAAGACAGATCAACTTTGTCAGGGTCAATTTATACAGCTGTCAAAGATTAATTCTCCATTATGTCCCTACACCTCCATGTCAAGATACATCTACAGCCTTTCCTCCTGATGGGTCCACTGTTCCATGCAGTAGTTACAAGACAATGGTTCTCAACTCACGTTGCTTGTCTCATCTCCAAAGCAGGCCTTTCTCCTCATGTCTACACTCATAACTCCTTTAGAATTGGAGCAGCCATCTCAGCAGCAAAAGCCAACATCAACCAGCATCTAATTAAGAGCCTAGAGCTCTGGTCCTCCTCAGCTGTAGAATCCTACATATGCATATCTGTTTCCAATATTACTGCAGCTTACCAAAAAATACTGTTAGCATGCCCGAAGTGGGTACTTCCTGATCCGCTGGGTCCACCAGAGGTTTTCTCCCCCTAATCGGGGGTGGGGGGGTTCTTCTCTACTGTGCGGCAGGTAAACATGTAATTTCACTCTACCCATTCTTTTGTCCTGTAAAAAAAAAAAGAATCTAATCCATCTTGTTTGTCTCGTATGTCTTTTTCCTCCTTCATATATGTTATGTGTTGGCAAGCGAACTACTGTTTGTCCCAAGGGTGTGAGCCGGAGATCCAACCTTTGGGGGTAAGTGAGGCTCACTTCCCTGACCTCATTGGCCGCCGCCATCCATGCCTCTGCTGAGGAGGGGTTCTCACCACGTGAGTTACAGGGGACCCCCGGCCACACACTCTATTCTTTAGCCACTCCTGCTCTTTATCTTGCTCAAATTGAGACTGGGCTCTATATCCAGCTCCTGTAATTCTTTTTCCAGGTTCTTCAGCGCAAGAGCCTATTCCTCCAACACGACAGTTCACGACACTCCCGCCGGTGGTGAACCTCTTGCCTTTACTGCCCTATCCTCTGAGGCCACTCCTCAAACTACCTCTCCAAGTAACAACATTTGACTCCAGCCCCGGCTCTCGCCCTGTGAATTAAATTTAGTAGCGGTTAAATCTGCCATTAGGATGCCACTGCTATGATTACATTTTAATCCAGGCTGCTCTCACTTTTTGTTTCTGTCATTCACGTTATAAAACTGATTAATTAAGACTATTATACTGCAATTTCTTTAGCTCAGCACTGAGTTTCTTTATATTACATTTATTCACAAACCTATATTAATATTTTAGTAAGCAAACTATAATAAAACATGGCAGTCATAAACTGCTTTGTATAAAAATATATATGGATTAGGGTGTTTTTGTAAAGTTTTTTTTTTTTTAATTATTTTTATAAAATACCTGCAAGCACATCATCTTATTACTATGTTACATGTTTTCTTAGTAATTCATACTAAATTCTAAAAGGATAGATTTGAATGTGTCATTATTCTGTGTATACACAAGGTGACAAAGGTTGTTCATATCAAGGTGACAATTACAATTCAAATGAGTTTATTGCTGTTTCATCTGTTGTTCAAATAATCTAATTCTTTACTTTGTGAACAGTTATATAGTCCCCAATCAAATGATAGCAAGTTGCTTTTTTACATGGATCCAAATCAAATTATCAGTGTCTGTTGAACAATTTGTGTCTGTTAGAAGATAAAATGTTAGTTTTTCAAAGAGTAATAAAAGCTATTATATTGCTCTGAACACAGGCAGAGACAGCATAGCAGCAGGGGCAGGGGGCATGTCCATGGCCCCTGTGTGTGTGTGAGCCTTTATTTTACAGCAAGAACTTACAATATGTAACATGTTAAAATAAAAACTAAATATCCCAGGAGCAAAGAATAAGTTGTGTAGGACTTATTTTACCCCAGTGAAGTAACTACATATCAAAGGATGCCAAAAACGTTGTTTTGTTTCTTCCCGAAATAAACAGTACATAAAGTTGACAATGCATTTTATTTTTTATTTTTTCATTCCTTATCATTACCATTTCTTCCCAGTAAACAGTGGCCATAGACACGTTTTGATACAGTAATAACATGAGATTTACTTGTGCCTTTTTGTAGATGAACAAGCAAATGAAAACTGAAATTTAAACTTAAAGACTTTTAAAAACAGATGTGGAAATGGTGTAAAATGAAGGTGAAAAAAAAAACCTCACTGCTTTTCTTCTTGTTTACTATATTCCACATAACAGAAAGGTGCACACACACACACACACACACACACACACACACACCACATATATATATATATATATATATATATATATATATATATATATATATATATATATATATATATATATATAATATATCAGGGTTAGAGTCTAAATTTTTGAGGTAGTTGTGAGAATTTCCATATCATTTTACCAGAATAAGTCATTCAAAATGGTGGTCTTATTCAGAAGTGGTTTATTCGACTAATTATATATTAAAATAATAATACAAAAATAAACACCTACCTACTGTTTTAAATAGACTGAATAGACTGTACTATCACATAGTATGCCTATACTTAAATCTAAAAGTATTTATTGAAACCACCTTTTGCTCAACTAAGTAATGGAACTATAAAATAATTGAGTAAATATACCATAGGATTTTTGTAGTTTGCATGATATAAGTGCAATGGTTTACCATGTTCACAATTTACCACGGTATAAATCCCACCGTTTACCATGTTTATGTATCATGGTATCAATACCACCATTAACAGTGTTTATTTAATGGCATAAATACCACAGTTTACCATGTTCTGTAACTGTGGTATGAATACCACATTTATACCATTCCTATAGCAGAACACATTGTACCTTGTTCTGTTCCCATCCTGTATTGCCCTTCAACCACAAATTGCACAGTTTCATATTACAGTACAAACATTAATTAGATCAAGTAAAATAACTAGTGTTATTTTAAAAAACAAATACATCATTTTTTTTTTTTTTTTTTTTGGTCACAATTTAACACAATTTAACACAGACTTACAGCATCATCACTGCCTATTCCTCATTGTCGCTTGCCTGCATTTTGGAATTTCTGTCTGATGTAGCCTCTAATTAGGAGGCAGCCCAGTATGGACATACTGTTCTCATGGTTCCTATTTGGAAAATAAAAGAAACGGTCATTGTACACGGTTGCTATATTTGGTTAATAAAGCATATACATTTAAAGATGCTGGGGCAAATATCAGTAGTCCATGTACTCTATGCAATATGACATTACAAAGAAGTTAAAGGTAGCCAATACTTTTCACACTTAGCCATCTATGTCTTGAGTGAAAGCAAGCAAATGCAACATTAAACAATTACAACATTAGAAAGCTTCTCATAATAAAAGCTTATTTCTAAATCTGAAATGTTTTACCTCATCATTATTTCCTGGATTTCTGCTCCCGGTACTGGTGGCTTTGGCATGTGTCCCTTATTATAGACAGCACGCGAGAGGGAACGACTGGACAGATATGTTATGCTGTACAGACCGTGCAAGAGGTCGTTTGTGAACTTCTATGGGCTTTGCTTTTGGCAGCGATCAACAAGGCCTCTTGTAATAAACCAGGGATAAACAAAATACAGAAATATTTTTGCATACAGCATAGTGAAACATTAATTAACACATGAAGAAAGAGCAACTCTGCATAGGTATTTCACAAGAGCTAATCATAGATTAAGCTATAGCTAGTATTTCTTCACTGGATGGATCACTATTTTTATCTCAGATGGTGGGATCCTAGTTGTCTGTGCAGTTGATGTGGTTGGCTCTGAATCATCTTGCCTCTGATTTATAAATTATAAATTAAATTGAAAAAAAGAGATATTACAGAATAACAGTATAACAATAGATACTTTACACAGCAACTGCATGTACATCTTTAAATAAACGTGTTTATCTGTTCAAGCTAGATTAATTTACATCCCGTGTCTTCTCCACCAGTGTTTCTATTTGTTCAGAAAGCACAATCTTAAAAGCTTGAAAAAAAAAAAAAAAAAACTAAAGTTGACTGCAGAACACTCCCTAACAGGTGACAGTTAGCCAAAATATAGGGTATGCACATCTTTAAGCTACAACTTCTAATGCATCCTGAAGAGACTTTTGCTGTTAACTATTAACATCTTTATTAGTTTTTTGACTCCACTGCATGTAGTACTCATATCTAACCCGTGCTATTGCCAGAATTATCTGCTCTTATTTGTTTGTATAAAAGTGCTACAAAACTTTATTTGGTGCTTGAAACAAGCCGTTACCTAACTTTACTTTCATCTGCAAAATATTTTCTTCTTTATTTTTATTACACCTTTTTGCAACTTTGCCAGATTTTGTGATTTTGTATTCCTCCTATAAAATAAATACAATTCTCCATTAATACAGAGGGGGGGGGGGGGGGGGGGGCTAGGCTTACCTGATGTTTTACTTTAAATCCATATCTTAAATTTCTCAAAATATATACAAAATACCAAGAGTAACTTATGCACTTGATTCCATAGCAGCTATGCCTTTAATTTCAGTGGTGGACAATGCCGTCTGAATTTGTTTCCAATATCGGATAACATTACAATGAAAAAATACTTGACTTGCATGAAGTACAATACCTGTACTTATTCCTGATCAAGTGACCTGTTTTGTTTGCTCCTCAAACCCTTTCCTTTTCCGCCTTCTGATTTTAATATAGGGCTCTTTAAAGAATCTCTTTCCAGGCAGCTCATTATATTGATGAGAATAGACAATTTTGATCTGAGTCTATTTTTTAAGCTATCAAAGTGTTTTGTGAAAATGTATCATTATTGTGATCTGTGTTTCCACTTATTGGATTCTGAAATGGTAGTGTCCAAGTTGCTCAACAACATTTCACAAAGATGCTAATTTAAAAAAAAAACGCAAGTACTTTTTAACAATGCCACGGGCCCCCAACTCTAAGATTTTTTGAGAACCATCATCATGTTAAATATTTGAACAGAAATCTTCCTCCCCCTGATAAGATTAGAGATATAACTGATAGTTCAATGTATTGTAATCAACAAACAAAATAAATCTTAGATGGAACAGAAAATATCACTTACAGTGAATACTGATGGTATGCCTGTGTTTTCATCTTCCAAATTTTCCATTTGGCCTATTTTCTTAACAATAAATGAAGTTACACATGATGGTAGAAAAGATTTTATTTTGTTGCATTCTCTTGGTTTGGTACTGATTAAGCTAAAGGTTAATACATTCCTGTGGCAAAGTGGTTAACTGTGTGCAGGTGAAGGTAATGTAGCAGTGATCAAGAAACAGACAGACAACAATAATCCAGGTGCAATGATGTTTAATGGTTTTAAATTCAATGGCCTGATGGAAAACAACAGTAATTAATAACAATGTTGAGGAAGCAATACAGCGACATGTATTGCTTATTTATAATCTGCAGGTTGGACCCGAAATAATAACAGTTCTGTTTTAATTCACCCACATGTAACACATACACAAACACAAGTCCATAGTGCATGCTCTAGTGCTTGTAGTGAATACAGTTTTTTAGTGACAAGTGCAGTGGTGTTGATCCGGGTTTAGTGCTAGCCTTTGACGATAGCTCCAGATCATGTTAGCCGTCTAAGTAACGACAGTATTTAATAATGGCAAAACAAAACAAACACTCATGATTATCACAGCACACTTCTCCTTTTAAGTTACCAGTTTTTAACCATTCACAAAGGAACAGATCACATCACTACGTCCCCTTAAAGACCATCAACCATGACCCCTTGGTCAACGAGTGCAGCTGCTCCTCCAATCTATGGATGCCACATCCCTTCCCTTCCGATTTTGTGTACTGTAGTTTCGCCCCCTTTCTAGATGGCCGACTTCCACCTAACCCTGGCAATAAACTGTCAGGCCATCCAGTCCAGGGCACTATGTTCCGTTTACACAGGGCCCTCGCAGGTCAGGAGAGAGATCGAACACCAAGAATCATTCGATCTCTGTAACAATTCCTTACCCCTTTAATTGGAGAAGTAGAACAGCTACATGTACATGGTATAAAATGGATGAGTAATGATAAGTTAGAACATATTACTTGTTGTGCTATCATGCTGGTACGTATGGCTGTGGCTATTGCTATCATCAAGGGGTAGTTGTTGCTAAAGGCGTGCAACAGTGCGAACATACCCCTAGCAAGACACAGTTCCTCCAAAGAAAACTCACAATGCTGTGATTAGACATGCTGAAGATGCATTTACCAGTTGGTCACCCTGTTATGGTGTGAAAGGTCCCAACAGTTTCATGTTACTTACACTGTTTGATGTTGTTAAAGGCTTCAACCCTGAGTACATGCACACTGTTTCACTAGGAGCAGTAAGACAATTTGCATATGCAATGTGTGATTCTTGCAATCATGAAAAACATTTTATATAGGGAACGAATTTGATGACATAAAAAGGCAGCTTTTATCAATAACTCCACCAAGTGAGATTAAGAGGTTACCACGACCAATTGCGTTTAGACACTTTTGGAAAGCAAATGAATGGTAAGCTTGTCTGTTGTTTTATTCTCCCTTTGTCCTCAGAAACATTTTACCAATGCCTTTTTACAAGCATTGGCTACTGCTTGTTAATGCAGTACATCTACTTTTAGGCTGTGAGAATTCAAATGTGGAAATACACAAAGCTGAACTTTCTATCAGATTTGTTGTGGACGTAGCTGAGCTTTATGGACTGGAATACGCGTCATATAATATTCATCTTTTAACTCACTTCGTTCCAAGTGTTAAGCAATGGGGTCCTTAGTGGTGTAATTCTGCATTTATTTTTGAGGATGCCAATGGTAAACTCTTAAAGATGTTCCATGGCACACAATGTGTACCACTTCAGATATTTAAGCATTTATTTGCATACAAGAATCTACATATTTTTGCAAAGATGTGTATTGCACTTGAATGCCCTTCATCAAGAACAAAGCGTAAAATCATCCAGGAAGTCACAGAGAACCCTCTTGCACCTTGGCTAAGGTCAGTGTTCATGACTCTACCATCAGAAATACACTGGGCAAAAATAGGATTCATGGCAGAGTAGCAAGGTGGAAACCATTGCTCACTAAGAAGAACATGAATGCTCGTCTCAAGTTTGCCAAAAACCACCTGGGTGATCCTCAAGTGTTCTGGAACAATGTTCTATTGACAGATGAGTCAAAAGTGGAACTTTTTGGCCAACATGGGCCCCATTATGTCTGGCGAAAACCAAACACTGGATTCCACAGTAAGAACCTCATACCAACGGTCAAGCATGGTGGTGGTAATGTCATGATTTGGGGATGCTTTGCTGCATCAGGACCTGGACGACTTGCCGTCATTGAAGGAACCCTGAATTCTGCTCTGTATCAGAGAATTCTACAAGAGAATGTCAGGCCATCCGTTCATGAGCAGAAGTTGAAGTGCAGCTGGGTCATGCAGCAAGACAATGATCCGAAACACACAAGCAAGTCTACATCAGAATGGTTGAAGAAGAAGAAATTTAAAGTTTTGGAATGGCCTAGTGAAAGTCCAGACCTAAACCCCATTCAGATGTTATGGCAGGACCTGAAACGAGCAGTTTGTGCTCGAAAACCCAGAAATGTCACTGAGTTGAAGTAGTTCTGCATGAAGGAGTGGGCCAAAATTCCTCCATGGCACTGGAACTACAGGAAGCGTTTGGTTGCAGTTATTTTTGCTAAAGGTGGCATAACCAGTTATTGAGTTTAAGGGGGTGATTACTTTTTCACACAGGGCATTGGGTGTTGCATAACTTTCTTTAATAAATAAATGAAATAAGTATCAAAATGTTTGCGTTATTTGTTGAAAAATCAGACAGGGGGCAAATACTTTTTCACGGCACTGTGTTTGTGTGTGTGTGTGTGTGTGTGTGTGTGTGTGTGTGTGTATATATATATATATATATATATATATATATATATATATATATATATATATATATATATATAATGTGTAAGGGACAGTCACAGCTTACACTCGTGTTCAGTCGCACCAAGTTTCTCATTCAAGTTCAGTGGTGGTCTGTCTTCAGTTCCCAGGCTCATGCACCCCCTTATATAACCTCCCGTCGTTTTCCGCCGCTGTCCGTCTCATCAACCAGTCATATCCATGCTCTGCAACCCACGAAAAGAGCAACACACATTCTCCCCACTCATTCACTCGCTCCCCCTTCCCATGCTAAGTAACGGCGTGACCTGTTCCCCTTACAGTACATGCAACATGAAAGACTGACGAATCAAACTGAACAGACAATTTGAAATTAAAAAATATATGAAAACATGATGGCCTTTATGTACAAAAATATTCACTAATATACAATTGAACAACTGTTGTATTTATTTTTGTTTCATACAGTATTAAATGGCAGTGTTTATATCTGATAGTGAAAAATAAATAAATAAATATCAAGATAGATAAAAAAAGAAACGTCTATGAATTGATTTATGTATTCATTTATTTCAATATTTAATGTATTTATGTTATACTTTTACCAAATATATAGTCTATCCTTCAGCACAACTAATTCTCAGAACGTTCTTTTTTGTCCCGTGGGGACCACAAATTGCGTTACTCTCATCAACCAGTATTGAGAGAAGGAACCATACTTCCTTCCCCCAGTAGGGACCACAGTGAGCGTTACGCTGACAGGAAACCAACATTATTCAGCACTCAAGATCAGAATCTCAGAATGATGATGATGATGATGATAATGATGATGATGATGATGATGATGATGATGATGATGAAGATGAATGATGTCTTGAAAAATCTCCAAAACAAAATCCAGATAATTCTCAGCTAGCTGACTTCATCTTTCAAAATACTGCTTGTTTTCTCAACTAATCATGTAGGACTGACAGTAGAGCACAGTACGGTTGCAAACTGAAGGTTATAGTTTCAAATCCCATGCATGGCAGAACTTTTTTATGTTTATAGTATATAAAAAAAATATATTTTTTGCAGGCAAATGTTCCATTTTAAAACATAAGTAAAGCATTTAATATAAATGATATAGACGCCAGAATAAGTGTGTTCCCTAGTGCATTTCCTTGACAAAACAAGTTAATTGTCATTAAACTCCCTGCAAAAATCTGAAACAGAAGAAGAAAAAGGGCATTTTTACCTTACTTTGGTGACTTATTTTTCTTACTGTATGACAGGTATTGACTTTTTTTTCTACATTTCACCTAAGTGTTTTGGGAACTACAAATTAAAAGTGAAATGGCGCTTTTGGCTGATTTGCTGTCAATACCCTGAAAACATTGGGAAGATGACCAACAACTATACTTTTGGGATATGCCTGCCACAGGTCAGGTATTTACTGAGCACTTTATGTCAGAGCTGCTGATAGGCCCCTCCGGGGAGTGACATTGGTCCCGTCTACCGAGGGAATAAGTAGTCACTCCGTGGACATCATTTTCTCTTTGCATCGAACCAGATGCGACCGTGTAAGGTTTGTTGGTCGTCTTCTCTTTCATGGAACCGAGGTTACATCCACAACCTAATGTTCCCTTTCAAATCGAAGACAACCAACAACCATACTTCTGGGAAAGGATATCAAAGCAGCCGCGACAGAGCTTGAGTGGACAGCAGATGAGTGACGTCTCACTACCACCAAACTAATGTTTGTAGTGTGAGCATGCAAACTCAAGGACCCTTGTGCCTAATGAAGGCGTAGAGGTATATACTACATTGAGTCAGTTGAACCTGGTGAATGTATGCAGAGTAGCCCAGTTAGCCACAGTAGATATATCTGTCAATGATGCTCCTCTACATAGCCACTCCTCTGGTAGAGTGCGTGGCCACCATCCCAGGTAGGGGTAGGCCAGCATTGGTATATGCAGTTGAAAGTGTGTCCACAATCCAGAGGGACAGTCGCTGCTCCAAGAGGGCTTGACACAGGGTTCTTTCTCCATGACAGACGAAGAGCTGGTCAGACTGACGCAGCACTCTCGTCCTACCACATAACACCTCAATGCCTGAGCTGGGCAGATTGAGATTAGTCTCTGATCCTCCTCCGAAGTAAACGGAGGGGGATGAAAAGCCTCTAGTTCCACTGATTGATTCAAGTGGAAAGCCGTAACCACGTTAGGGAGTAAATTGGGGTTCATGCATAACAATACCATGTTTCCATCATCCCAAACATCATCCCAGAGCCTGTAGCTCAGTAACCCGGGGATGATGGCTAATAAAAAGGGTATCTTCTTAGAGAGATATTTCAACTATATGGAAAATATAGGCTCAAACAGGGCCTTAGTGAGAGCCTCTAATACCACATCTAGAATCCACTTGGGAAGGACATCCTTTCTAGTAGGACGTAACCTCTGAAAGCATTTTAGAAAATGGCTCACTAGTTTATGAGCGCCAGGGGACACTGAGTCAATTGGGATATGGCATGCAGATATGGCTGTTAGGTACAGTTTCAGTGTAGAAGGGGTTCTACCCTCATCTAGTGACGGCTGTCGGGCAATAAATAGGGTCATGACATACACCCAGTCTCGCCATGTGGGTCTCCTTCCTGTGACAGGGAACAAATCAACCAGTCATCCAGGTCGTTCAACACCCTGATTTCTTGCAGGCGCAAGGGGGCTAGGATGGCATCCATGCACTTTGGGAATGTGCGGGGGGCTAAGGAGCGGCCGAATGGCAGCGCGGAAAACTCGAAGATGCTCCCTTGGCGAAGCAGAGATATTTCCTATGTGCAGGATGAATAGAGACGTGAAAATATGTGTCCTTTAAGTCCACAGTTACCCGGCCAGACAGACTGGAGGATGTGGCAATGTGAGACCATCTGGAACCTCCTCTCCCTCAAGAACCTATTGAGGTGTCTCAGGTCTAGGATGGAGTAGCCACCATCCTTTTTTAGCTCTAGAAAGTACATCGAGTAGAACCCCTCCTCTTGAGAGGTATTCTACAAGGTGGTTGGCTTGTTTGAGAAGTAATGTTTTTATTTCTTGCCTGAGGGCCAAGAACTGCAGATTGGATGTAACCATGATCCATCGAAAGGGAGGAGGGCCCGCGCACCGGTGTGTATGGTGGTGGTGGCACCCAAGATTTTGAGGTGCAGTTGCGCCAATATTGCAGCTGGTGTTATGAGAAGGGGTGGGTGTTAGGCCGGAAGCCTGGGGCTCGGGTGGAGCCAGCCATGGAGCTGCCTAGGGCGGCTTCATTGGAACTGCCTCCTGGAGTGCTGTTGCGCTGGGGTCCCATGTCCGGCATTCCTGTCTTTGCGGGCAGCCCCAGATGTTAGCTGCATAGTGGGGATTGGTCCAGGTCACTGTCTGTGTCATGGGCAGATGCCAGCGTCTCCTCCTCTCCAGTACTGGGCCAGGTGTCTAGTCTGGACCACATGATGTCACAAAACCGGAGCAGCGCATAGCTTGCAACAGTGTGGAGCACTGCCTACAGACAGTATACACAGATAAAGAGAGAGATTTTTTCTTTAAGTGGGTGGGTCAATGGAGTTTACTCTAAAGTGGGCTGGAATCAGACCCAGTGGAGGAAACTGCTAGGCAGTGAAAAACAAACACACATGCTCACACACAGCAGAAGCTGAAGGGTAGGGTTGGTCATTTTCGAATTGAAAGGGAATACATAAACTACCCTTGCTATATAGACACAGTCTCTGGCAGTTCTCGCTGATAACTTGGCGCAAGGAACTACCACTCCTCTTAATTTAAATATACAGCTACAATATAGAAATCAAGAGAATATTTAAAGAAACATCACAGCACCTGAGCAGGTTGGCTGTGTTGTTAGATTTGTAGTATAACTGCAGGCAAGAAACCAGTCAATGGTATACAAGCTTTAGAGGCATATAAACAGTAGAGAGATATCTGCAAGCCAGCTCATAAGCAGGAGAAATCATCAGGAAAGCTAAGGGCTACATTTGGATGGCTGTGCAGAATCACCTAACCAAATAAATAACTGCACAGAACTTAAAACATGATGTTGGTACTTTGCTTACAAGATCCATGGCAAGTTGTATCTTCACATGTTTAAAAACTGTCAAAGGCGGCAGGTATTGTAGCTGCTATGGAAATTAAATATAACACCTTCCATTTTTTATTAGTTCAATTTCTTTATTGTACTTAATGGTGCCTTAAGTAAGCAAAAGATACCTGTAACGTCACTGTAAATGGATAAAAGTGTGCTAACCTTGCTAGTGAGTCATTCTGTATTTACTTTTTACAATGAAACAATACTTCCCTTAATCAAATATTGTATTTACTTATCATATATAACACATGCATTAAACATGTGATGTTACATATTTTTGAAGTGACAAATCTGTATACTGTATTCTTCAAATTTAAGACCCCCTTGAATTTAAGATGCAGCCCAAATTTGCCACCCTCAATCTGAACAAAAAATGAAACATCCAATTTAATATGCATTTAAGAAGATACAACCTCAATTACGCATATAGAAGCAATTTGAGGCCGTCTGCTATCACACAGAGCATTACAGTTATGTGCTGCTTCTCATATCCAGTCGTGATTACTCACCTGTTTTTCTCCCAATTTGTAAACTGTGGTATTGCTTGGCATGCCGAAAAAAAAAAAAAAACAGAGGTCTGATCAGCATTTCTGTCCAAGCTGGTACTGTTTGTTAGAAACGCTGAAACTGTAAAAGCTTCTCTGAATTTCTCAGGAAGCTAATGATGCTTCTCTAAAAATGGCTGCCTGTATGTATGGATGATTCGAGATCAGGCAGTAATGTTTTGGTTCTTCTTTTCTCGGCAGAAAGTCACGTTGCTGCTTGTGTATTCGGGCAGTGACATATTTGTCTTTTGTCGACGGTCAGTCATTTAGCTGTTTGTGTGCTAGGGTAGTCAAGTCTTTTATGCATTTTAACACACACATCACTACTGTGCTCAAGTTTAAGATGCATGCTATTTTTGAGAAGCAGAATATGGTTCACAAAGTACATCTTAAATTTGAAAGAATATGATAACGTACCAATAAAGCCCAGTGTACAAACACAGTTGTTGTCTGCACCCAGGTCTATACAGGTAGAGTTGTTTTGACAGAATCCATAACTGCACTCAGAGTTACTTTCACCGTTCAGGCCTTCAACCCTAGGTTAAGAAAACAAATACCATTTAAAACATCCATGAAAAGTAAAGTTATGTGTCTCCAGCAACATCATGCTTATCTGTACTTTCTGTAACTAATCGTCTCACACTTGCATGTGCTTTCTTGTAACTCATATGAACAGTCTAAATCCACACTGTGCATTTTTAAATGTTGTTTTTGTCACATTGCCTGCCAGTAATTTTTGTTCATGGGCACATATAAATAATATTCTTCATTTCCATATAACTAAATGTTTTACATTTTGCTTGATTTCTGCCTTATGTCAGAGCATTAAACTTGGACAATTTCAGCTCCTTCTAGCTTTAAAATATAAAATGCTATCAAGTGAAGGAGAATACTCTGCTTTGATGTCTGACATTTTATGTGCATATAAATGTATTCCACTGCATGGTCACGCTGCAAAATGACTATCATTAGTGCTGTCACAGACCACGGCTGCAGGAAGACCATGACTAATGCTAAGCTATCAGCATCATCAGTGCAAGGCTTATCCTCATCATTTCTCAAACTGACCATGGAACCAATTTCCACTGCTCCCCATGTCATAAAATTCTACAATTATCCTGAGTTCATTAATAATGTATAACAGTCCTTATTCACAATCAGAGTTTAATCAGAACCATGTCTCACAGGTAGGACATCAGCTAAGCCAAGAAATCAGCAGCATAAATGCCAAGATTTATTTTCCTAGGCCTGACGATACAAACTATTCAGGCATAAATATCTGATTCCTTCCACGCTTAATTTCAGTTTTTTTTAAATATTTGTTTTATTTAAAGCCTTCAATTTGCCTTAATAATGTAAAACAGATATATAATAGATTGATTAAAAAACCAAAAAATGGCATGTCAGAAATGTTTAAACTGGCTATTTACTTTTGTTTCATTACCTACCTTGCGTTTTGTTATACTACTGCTGTTTTTATTTAAGCAAGAAGTAATATAAATGAGGAATAGCAGATCTGCTAAATCCAATAATTAATATACCTGATCAAATTTAACAAAATGAATATGATTTATATAGGTACGTTTAAATTCAGTGTAAGTATTAAAATGATAAAGTGAGGAATCGCTTTTTAATTTAATCTGATCCCAGCTGGTATTCTCCCTGCATGAAACTGCTACCCTATTGGTTTGCCAAAGTGACAATTTTCAATTTAGAAATGTTTCCTGCTGTTTCTATTATATTTCATTCTGAGCTGAGGATGCAGTGTTACAGTATGTATGCTTTGTGCAAATATACTCGTGTGGTACAGTAAGCTCATCATCACAAATAAATCCAATGGTAGTTAAAATAAAATAAAAAATACATTAAAACAGTAAAATGAAAGAAGCTCTCTGGAACCTATTTTGAAAAAAGTGAAAACAAGAGGAATAAAACAATTGTATCAGTTTTAAACCAATAAGAAACAATCTAGTGGCAGGGTTGTTAAATTATATCACTGCTGTTTGTTATATACAGTTATATTCTTCTGAACATTTTCTTTTTTCATTGCACTTGCTTTACAATAGGGCCCTCTGTAGATCTAAAGCTTCATCTTTGAGACTGAAGTCAAAATAGAAGTCACGGTCTGCATAAAATAATCTGCAGTAATAGTAAGACAATTGCTTTTGGTAATGTTGATGCAATGACAATACTGTAAGAAGGCACATTGAGGTTAGCGTACCTTCAGGGCAGAAACAAAGGTATGTATTGACATAATTCTCACAGACTGCACCATTCTTACAGAGCCCAGATGCATTTATATTTATCACACATAAATGGCCAGTGAAATCTGCAGAATAAAAGAATAATTATTGTAGTTTCTTTGGTGTGCCTAATCCCTTAGCCAATTAGGATTTGTTTTCCAACTCAATATCTGTTTACAAAGCTGATATTGATTTAAAACTTGGAAGACACATACGTGAAAAACCACTGGATCAGATTATTAAATATGTAGTATTATTAATTGAAGATTGTATATAGAGCAATTCCCTACAACAGTATAGTAACTAGTTAGGATATTTACAAAAAGGGCCAGATTACAATTCTTCCCCCTTCTTCCACTCATAAACCCAAACTTGCTTTTCTTTGTTAATTTGTAATTGAGCAAAGTACTGTATCTAGGCTCTTTGACTTTGGAACTGTTAATCAATGCACAGCGACAATTATTAAGACAGGAAAAGCAAGTGACAACGACCGCTAATTTCACAAAATTCATTAGCTAATGGACACAAATCTAACTAATTGCTGCTGTAAACATGTCATGATCTTGAAGATGTGGCTTCATGTTGTTGTTTTTTTTAATTTTTCTGACATGTAGTTTAGCTTCAAATCAAGAGAACCATATTTGTCAAGCTTGTAGAAAAGATGTAACAATTTATATAAATGTATAACCCTTTCATTTATTCTTTAACAAAAATAAGCATTTCTCAGTAAAAGAAACAGAACGTAGTCCAGTATGAAAACCATTTATTATTGTTAAAGTCAAGCATTTCTAAGGAACTCAAAAAAAAGACAGTGTGAAAGGCTAAAATAAAATAGAAGGTATAGAAGTAATTGTGGCACACTATTATAAAACCAGCCCGAACTTAATGGTACAGTCATCTTCGCGTATAGAAACACAGAAGAAAACACTTCGGCTTAAGGAACTTAATTTAAAATAATATCTTTTTGGCACCGATAGTGAGTCACTGCAAACTGATACAGTACTGTTTTGTAACCGGATAACTCATAATCATCAAACTCTAATTCAAATGGTTTATTCAGTCTTCTTAAAACTGACTTGTCATCGCAACAGTAAGCTAGAGCTGCTGCTGCATTTTTCAGTGCGTGTAGAGTGGTACTGTGTTATACCTATTGTGTTCGAATCACTTCTCGTATTCATAATTACTGTTAGAATCGCTGCTGCATTTTTACCACATGTAGGGTTTTTTGATAATTTAGTTTGTCCATTGGTTTATTATTATTATTATTATTATTATTATAGTTTATTAACAAATGCTTGCCTATTGCTTTTCTCTTACTTATTCTGTTAATTTCATATGTTGATGCATGTGCTTCATGGCACAAGTAATAAATACTATTGTAGTTCATAAAAGCCCTTATTGGAACATGGTCATAATAATACATTTCTATTTATTGATTCATATCATGATTGGTCTTGGCATATTGTATCCAGTGGTCAAACTAAAAGAAGACTTCGCTTGCTTCCCTAGGGGTGTTATCTTAACCAGACACTACTGTACTGACATTCTACTATTGTAGTTTATAAAATTACTTATTACAACATGGTCCCAAATTGGAAATAATTTAGTCATTTGTGTTCTGTGCCACCTGGGATTGAGAATTTTGAGAGAAGTGACTCAAAATGGCATGAGGTACTTTCATTTGAGATGAACTGACAGTGAAATTGGAGATTTGCTCACAAATGAAGGATCCTTTCACAACATCATACTAAAGTTCACCACAAGCACAGTTCTTGTTTGTTAATCATTAATGCTGGAAAAAATAAATTACTACTTGCTAGGAGGTACACAAAGTACATCATGGACAATATTAAACATTTAAGGAGTAGAAATGCTAAAGGGAATTGAGACTGGTAATACAAAAGTAAATGAATACCACATAACAAATAAAATAGGAGAAAATAGATAAATGACCAAACAAAAAACAAATATTTCTGAACACTTTGTAAAAATAAATAATTAATATAATATAGCAACTAGCCGTACACCCATTAAAGAATATCTTATTCCAAAATGAAATGGCTGTTGAGGTTGAGTACCTACATGTAGCTTTATGATTGAGCAGGCAACCAGGGGCTCTTTATTAAGGAACTATATAGCTAGATTAATTCATGTTTTATGTAGATTTACTGCATGGCTTCTGTTTTGAAAATGTGACCCAAGGTTATTAATACCACCCACATTGTTACTGTAATTCAACTCTATTTTAGCCCTACCCTTATGAAAATGAAATATATTTTTTTGCCTCCAAATATATTGCAAAATATATTACCATACTTAACATATATTTAACACTCATCACAAAATATATAAACTAGCTGAAACAAAAAAAAGAATTAAATATCATACCTACGATATATATATATATCCTACGATATATTTAGTAATGGATAATATATTGTCACGCTTGCTGCTGTCCTCTAGAGTAGGTCTCGGATCCACGTGCTCTAGCTAAATAGAAGGTTTCACTGAGTAAACCTTAACCATTCAAATAAGACAAAGGCATACATTTACCACAAAATGAACTGAAACTTCCTCACAGTTTTTAATATCTGTGGCCGTAATGCTGTTCATGGTTAAAGTGTAAACTAGCTCCACCAAAAGCAACCAGTGCTGGCAGAAGGCTGATCCTGAACTTCCTTTTAGGACGACTGGACTATAAAACAAAAGCCAATTCCTGAATTCACTAGCTTTCCATTATTTTCTTTGTGACAGAGCTCTTGGAGTTTTTGAAATACTGCAAGGAGGTGTGATTTTGAGAAGATTATCCAACTCTGTCACCCTATACCAAATATACCAAAGAGATTCATGATTTTGTGTGTCTAATCACAAAGAAGTTAGCTGTCTGACCACACCAAGACAGAATGCATGTAATCATGGGGTACACCAGCAATAAACACCAGCACCATCTCTATCTGTAGTGACTTAGTATGGGTAAACCCTTACAATACCTGTTCCTTTGGGTATCTGTCTTCCCGGATGTAACCAGTACAGACAACCGTGTTTTCCATTGAACTGAGTCATATTTTGTAACATAGGTCGAGCAACTGAATCACAGACAATTACAGCTGAGATAACTTTTGAAAGCACCCTTTCATTTGTTACATTTTTCCAAACAAAGCCATTGTCAAACAGACCTTTGCATTCCTCAACTAAAGTCTGTAAAAACAAGTTAGCATCAGGCTTTTTGCACCTAAACCAGATCATAATCATCATCATGGAGAATCCGCTTAAATGAATGGCAGTGAATGAATGATGATGATAGAGATGCAATTGCAGATGATTTATGAATGTGAAGGGCACTCAGGGCCCGAGTGAAATATGTATTTGGCTGGAGGTCTTGTCGTGGGTGCCCAACAGCTACCTGCACGAGGCCGGCTGGAAATACACGAACAGATACATGCATCCCAGTGCTGCAGATAAGAAGTGGCTGTAGCCACCTCTTCCCAAACTGAGGAGGCTTCCAAACCAAGAATGAATAGTGAAAAATATTTAATGCTCTCCACAGTGGCACTCTGCCACCTAACCCCCAAATATAGAATTTAATGAAAATCAGCAGCTGAGATACGGCCCGTCCCTCAGAGCATGACTGCACTGAGGGAGAGAGCCCAGCCTCTCAACCTGACCATGCACCCCGCAGAACTACTAAATAAGAACCGCTCAGCACTCAGGTAAGGAAAACCCCCCTACTCACATATTTTTTATTTTTTTTAGGGGGAACCCTCAGGAAATCCATGGCTGAGGGCAGCCCTTCCTCCAGGCTCTAAGCATTTCGGCCTCCCAGCACTTGACTGAGCAGCTGAAACAAAAAGAAGTGACAAGAATGAATAGTACACAGAGCTTTTATGCACTTGATGATGACGTATTAGTTATAGGCGGATTCTCCTTCCAGAAAAGCAACCAAGTTTACAATTTTTGGATCTAATTTTGAAGGGTAATTCATTGACCATAGCCTGGAGAGGCCACATACTACAGTTTGAGGATTTAAAAACTGTAATTCCATCAACATTTAATTTGGGTTATTACAGATCATTGTATCGCTCACCATCAAAAATATTTTCAACATTGTCTTTATCCGTTTTTGTTCTTGTATTGCGATTAATCAATGTTGGGCCAATGTTTTCCATTTCCAACAGCATTTTCAGCTGAGAATCAATAGATAAATATATGAAGTAATTTCCTTTGTGTATTTTCTGTTCTTTTGTCCAAGCAGTAGAACATGCATCACATATCCCTTGTTCATTTGTTCCAAGATAGAAATTGCAAACTTTGGAAAATGCATGGAACTGAATCTCTTCCTTTAAACAAGAAACAGATTTGAGGAAAAGATACTTTATAGTGGCACAGATTGAACAGGACAATGTAAATTAATTAAATCTAGTAAATCAGATAATGCAACACCTGTAATGTTTGTTTCAGTATGAAGGACAAGATAAGAGTAAAACTCTGATTATAAGTAATTTCACTTCCATCATACAAAGGTGTATCACCATTTTCTGAAAGTGCTTCCATTTCCTTGCTATTTGAAGAGTCAATGACATCTGACAATGACATTGTTTCCCTGGTTTCTGATGAAGATTCAGCTGAAGCCTGAGGGACCTCTGTTTTTATCCCTGTTGGCATTGTGTTTGGATTACCTGTAACATCTGTCCCTTGAAAGGAACAAGTCTCAAAGTTAATGTCTTGGACATCATTTACATGAGACTCCCCATTGGGGTGGGAGACAGGTTTAGGTCCGTCCTTTGTTTCTCCTGTGGATGTTGTCTCATGTTCAGATAATTCACTGGTTTCCCTCCATTAAAGGAAACAAAACAGGTAGTCATCAGCCAGATATGGAAATAATACAGCTTTCTAATGTTATTCACACAAACCACATACATTTATAGCAGGAGTGACTATCCCTGTGCCTGTACCTACAAGTTTATAGGCATCTCTTTCATAATTCACCATCAACACACTTTGAAATACCAGTAATTTCAAATGATAATAAAAAGCAAATCAAGTAAAATAATCATAAAAATAAAAAAGCATACTCAATGTTTTTATTTATTTATTTATTTATTTTTTAAACATAGACTTTGTATAGTCTGTATCTTGATAATTAAGCAACAATATTGATTTAGCAAAGGTTTAACACAGTAATTTAATGTTTAATTAACAGTGTCTTTGGTTCATGTACCTTTTTCTCCAAAATCTTTGAGTCCTTTGTAGGGTCTAGGTTAATTGTTGTAAATAATAAAACAGTCAAGCACAGTGCACATTTCTGTCCTGTCGTCGGGTGTATGCAATTAAAACATTTTAACACCAACATGTCTTAAACGATACAACACTTGTTTTTGTCCAGGACAATTCTGCTTCAATTCACGCTATCCTCAAGCTCTAAGTTTGTGATGTCATATACTTGCATTCCCATATTGTATTAGCTGCTAGCACACTGTGCATATCCTTACTACTTTTTTTTTGCAAGTTCAGATATATTTTATTAATAGTAATCATGCAAGCATCTACAAGCCATTTTCATGCAGTCTGGGGTACATGTCTTTATGATATATAGTACATGGACATATTGTATATTATATTTATATAATATATATATATATATATATATATATATATATATATATATATATATATATATATATATATATATATAATATATATTATATATATATGGAGAAATTATCTGATAGTTAATTAACTTTGCATAACACACAAGAACATTTAATGTCTGTTAAAACATATCACTTTTTCAATACACACCAAAGAATATTCCACCAGCTTCTCTAGCATATATTTTTTAGTAGTATAAAGCATTTATTGAAATGCGAAGTAATGGTGAGGGGGTAATTGTATTTTGTGAACTATTTATTGCATTATTTTAGAGAAAGAGAAGGACCAGATGGCACTTGAGAAGGACATGGCGGCCAAACATGACAGTGAGAATTGATATTGGCCTAAATAAGAAATGAATCACTAAGCCTACAAAACAGATATATGAGGATCCTGAATTGGAGTATAAGGCAAGAAAGGTAACATATTAATAATTCAATATTTTGTGATTAGGATACTTATACTTTACATGTATTCAAGTAATTTTGTTTCAATGTGTGTCTTTTTATTTTATTTGCATTTGTTTACTGTTTAAAATATGATATGTTCTGCAGAATTAAACTTAATTCCAAAGCCTTAAGAACATGTGTTGAGGGTGGGACTGCAATAAGTGTGGGGCAGCTTGTTTTTACACTGGGAAAACACCATTTAGTATGTTAAAGGTCCTATCACGGTGCTTCTGATTTAACAGGAGTGAAACTACCATGTTTTTAATACCTGCAATTACAAGTTGAAATGATAAAAAGTTACAATATTTTAGCTAATTATATTTTTTGAATTATTGCAGAAAGTGTAGATGGCTCAGAAAAAAAAAAAAAAAAACACTACACCATTGAACTTCAATATGAAATGAACATGGGGGGATGAAGCAAATTGGTTGAAAAACAACTGTTTCATTAGCACTTTTACCAACGAGCATAAACTTTGTTTTGAACAAAACAGAATATGGAACACTGAAGAGATTTTACATATAATTTTACATCCTCAGGCCCTGTCCCATTACTTTTTGTTCCACTCAAGCAGTTCCTGTCTGACACATGAACAATGGATAAAACCCTATCTCTCCCTCTCTCAAGCTGCCTGTCTCAAGCCTGCATCTTCTCTCTAGTGCCCTATCTCTCACTGAGATCCTAAGCTTTCCAACGATAACACCCCTTTCAATCTAGCTGCCACAATCACTGAGCAATTGACTCAACACAAAACCTAAGCTGTGAACTCTGTCACATGATGATGGGTTTAATTTCAGGTGATCGTAGTTCCGGCTAGGAATGCCGCATACACACACAGAATACATAATTGGGAAACCCCTAGTCTGTACTTTTAAACAAATCATCTCGGCTGCTACACCTATGATAGAGAGAGGGTGTACAGGACCAGGGTAAATTTATTAGATTAACCAGATGACGATCTAAAAACTTGATTGCATTTGGATAGGGCAGCTATTGTCAACCTCTGTCAGACATTGGGGAGGACCTTGAATTGCCTACGAAAAGGGGTCACGTCGTACCCCGCATATAAAGGTGCTGGCTTGGCAGCATTGTTCTTCTATGTCTCTGGGTCATTTCAAAGGGTCACAGATGACTGGATAAAGAGGAGTTTTATGACTCTGCTGGATTTCCCAGAGTAATGGGAGTCATCGATTCCACACATGTTGCACTCAAATCACTGCAGCACCATGAATATACATATGTGAACAGGAAGGGGTTCCAACATTCAGTAAACCTTCAGGTGATTTGTGATGCATCTTATAACATCTGGAATGTATGTGCAAGGTGCATGACTGTTACATTTTGATACAATCTGCTGTGTTTAATAATTTCAGAGACCCAATACACCAGATAAGATGTTAGTAGGTCAGTATTGTAAGTCTACCTAGATACAGCAGAGTCAATGATCCGAAATGATTGGGACCGATACTAATTTTCATAATTGATTTGTATGGATAATCAAACAGGTATTAATAACAATTCGTGTAGCTTTAATAATGTATAGAATAAAGTTAACATACACAAGTACTTAGTACGCAAGTACCTAATGATGATATAGAGCTAATAACCTATTCTATCAATCGATCAATCTTTTTTTTTTTTTTTATATAGCGCCTTTCATTGTGGACCACCATCACAAAGTGCTTTAAAGATGCAGTAACAACAAATCACATTAAGCATACAAAATTAAAAAGCTTTACAAATCATTAAATTAATGCAATTCCGTAAAACTTTAACACCTACAGTTAAGGTAATGAAATACTACAATTAAACATACCAAACTTTGAAAATCATCGAAGAATACAATTCAGTACAACACATTACAGAACTATAGGGATCATAGACAGGAGCGGAAACAAAAATGACATTTGTCAAAAAGCTCACTTGCACATATGAATACTAGACTTGGGCATATCAACTAGTAAATGATGTAATTGATATATATGACAAAATGATAGATGTACAGTATAGTGTAAGTACTGTACATAACTTTGAATCTACATAGAAGATGATTTAAGTATCACAGCAAATGCAATCCAAGAGTCTCACTTAAAGCAGTGAAGCTGAGCAAAATGTCCTTTCCTATGTTTGGCTGAAACTAAATGGCAGTCACCTTGACAACAAATCATTGTCTGGATAACCAGCGAAAAAACTAATTTAATGATAGTATGAGAATAAATTGCACACCGACTTTGATAGACCCAATTAGGTCCTGAATAAACGTAAACAAGTACAGTTCGAATCTATATCACTTTAATATTTAACTGGAGAATAATTTCTGGCACTAGCACTTAATGCATAGGAATAATAGATCACAGGTGTCAGTTGTTTAATTGTAGATTCTATCTAAACTGGTTCTAGCATTTGTCCTCAGCCTGCGTTCTTTGTTCAACCACATCTGTTACAGCATGTCAGATTCCATTTGTCAAAGGTGCTCCCTTGGGAGAGAGGGAGACCCTCACAGGCCACACCCATATTCATAACCAAACGTGTATCATTCATCTTTCCAAATAATATCTCTAGGAAGTATGAGAAAAGACATTAACCAAAAGCCACATTTGGGTGGCTAAGGGTTTGTCAAAACGTAACATTATTTCAACAACTAATGGGCAATCCAATTGGATTTGTTGATCTTCAGGGCAGAGTCCTGCACGGGTCCAATTTTTATGACCCACTTCTGACCCAGACCCGCTACTACAGGACCCAACCTGAACCCGTAACCCTTTGCAACACCATCTTATTAAAAAATATTCAGAATATTCAAAGCCCGCAACTCTTCCCATACACATTCAACCAACAGGTGTTCCACTGTTTCCATAACCCCACATTTCACACATAACCCATTCTCATGCGCTCCAATTCTATATAAATGTTCATTTAAAGTTGATTGTCATATAAACAGCCTTATTAGGTTAACTTCCTCCTGTCTATTCCCTCCATACCATCATTCCTGCAAACTGACTTTACTTTGTGATGTATATAGTTGTGGCAATGTTGCCCTGCCCCTGTGTGTATTTTGATGTTGTATGTTATGTGTAGTGTGTTAATGTTGGTGTATAGTCATTAGTACACTGGATGTAATATGGGGTATGCGTACAAGTGTTTAAAATTTATATTTGTATTTAGGAACGAGGATTGCATAGCACTTTACCTGCAAGTAAAATGTAATATGCGAGCACTGGGAATTGCACTTTTATTAATTCACTAGCAGTTGTATCGAGACTCCAACTGAATGATTGATTAGCAATCGAGTCTCAGTACAGCTGCATAAAAGCAGCATGTTTTCACTCACTCATGGTTGTGTGTTCGGTGAGTGGAGAACAGGATTGGAGATAGAGGTAATAGTAATTATAATAGCAGCTCACCGTGTTTGTCTGTGTGGTTCGTTTTGTTTGTCTCTTTGTTTTGGCTGCCAGTGCCTTTTTTCCCTATTCTACATATTCTGCCATTCATTCACTATATTTTTTTCTGTTAATACTCCCTTAACCCATAATGCACATCCAAATCCACATTCACATTCTTCACTGCCATTTTTGCTAACCCATCCGCCCTCTCATTCTCCTCTGTTCCTATATGCACTGGAATCCACACAAAATCGACGTACAATTCTAAATGCACACATTCTGACTCTAGATACATTACTTCCTGTACTAAATCCCTTCTATCCCCTTTTCCTTCATTCTTAATTGCATGTAGCCCTGATAATAAATCTGAAAAAAATGACTACCTTAATTAACTGCATTAACCTCTATAATCCATTATAATGCCAAAATAATCCCTATTAGTTCAGCTGTCATAATAGACATGTTATCTGTAATACGTACATATTTTCCTACCTCAAATTCTGGAATGTAATAAGCTACTCCAACCCTACCATCATCTTACAGTAATTTTCCCTACATGGTTTACCCATTTCCCCGCAAATTCACAGATAAACCCTCTTACCTCCTTTTCTTTAACTTTTAATAAATACAGATCAGTCACTGGATTTTTAAAACACCATGGACTGATGACAGAGTTTGTATTTTATAGTCTCACCCTTCCTATACAGTCTTTCAGTGTTACCTGCTCCTCAGTATCTTTTTTAATTCTCACCCCTAAACTTTTATCACATTAATTCCTTTTCCTCATCAATACCTCATACTCCCAACAGGGCTCAAAATTCTTTGAACATGCTTTCCATCTCCTCCATTCCTTATTGTAGCCCAATACCTAATTCTTATCATTCTTTCTTGCTGCAGCTAGAGATGAACATAGCGCTCCACTGCATATTCTCAGAGATCTAGCTTGTAGCACATCCAATTTTCCCAGCTCCGTACTAGCTGCTTCCTCATATGCCATACATCCATAATCCAGTATAGGCCTGATCAGCGCTCTATAGATCATTAAGAGTTTTCATACTTGCTCCCCATGAGTTCTCCGAAACACTCCTCTGCAAGTTCATCCTTTGCTTACATCTCACAATTATTTATTTTGTGTATCTGCTGAGTCCATTTCAACTTTTCAACCAACACCACCCCCAAAAATGTAAACACTGGTACTAGCTCAATTCTAATGTCTTCTGTTTTCTTCTTATGAGCGAAAATATCCCCTTCTGTTTTCGATTTTGAAAACTTTCCTCCCCATTTTTTGCCTGTAAATGTATTTTTCAAAGTCCTATGTCAACTCCAAAAATGTCCTGATTTTGGCAAGTCCTTTATCATAATATTAAAAACAAGCAGACTGACAACACGTCCTTGAAGAACTCCATTCTCAATCTCTAGTACTTCTGATAGACAATTTCCAATTTTAACCTGCATTTTCCAAAATGTTTTTAAACCATCTAAACATTTTCCCTACTACCCCTAAATTATGCATTTTAACCAAAACTCATTCCCTCCATACCATATCATATGCATTTTCAACATTTAAAAATGCTCCTGCTCTATATTGTTCATTAACAAGTTTAAAATCTGATCCATTGTACATCTATTACCTCTAAAACCCTCTTGCATTTTTGCCAACAACTTTTCATTTTTTTAAGAAATACAATGTCCTATTGTTAATCATTAGATTCCCAAAATTAGATGTCAGAGAAATTGGCCTATATGAATTTGATATATCCTTTCCTGGTTTACCTGTAGGAATCACTACTCCATGCTTCCAACTATTAGGGATAATACCCGTCTTCCATACTAAATTAAATAATTGTAATAATATCACTGGTTGGACATTTTTTGCTTTCATCACATACAAATGTTATCCTTTCCTGATGCAGTATTCTTTCTCCCTCTATAGCTCTTTTAATTTAACCTAACCCAAACTTCATATTCATAGTATTATCTACCTTCTCTATATTTCTAAGAATATCCTTTTTTCATTAGAAATGCTATCCTTTTTTCCTTAATGTTCATCCCAATTTTCTCTGCTACTAACCTTCGCAAAGGCCTCCACCAATACCTTCACCTTTTCATCATCCTCTATATATTATTTTTCCCCTTTTAGTATTGGAATCTCTTTATTGCCAATTTTTTACCTATTCATACATCGAACTTTCCTCCACATATCACCCACCAATGTTTTATCATTTATTTCATCACACCATTTTCTCCAACTAAATTATTCCCCCTTTTTATGATCCTCTGTGCCATGGACTTCTTTTTTTTAAATTCCATCAAATCTTCAAAATTTCTACTATTTTTAAGTTTAACCAACACCCTATTTCTATTCCAAATTCAGGATTCTGCCCCCATTCCTAGGTTTCTCAATTGGGATTGTCTTATTTGCCACATTGATAATTGATTCAGTCACCTTTTCACAAAAAAAAAAAAAACATTCACATCACTCAAAACTAGAGAATCATGAATAACCTCCTCACATTTAAATGTACATAACTCACAATTTGCTTTCTTAAAATTCTACATAGCACTTCTTTCTCTTCTATCCTCACTATACATTCCTTCTATGCTAATACCAGTTGGAAAATGATCACTTTCATACAGATACTCATTAACTTTCCATTTACACTTTCCTGCTATACTTGGAGAACTTAACGAAATATTAATATTTCTCATATTCCCTCATTGCGCATATTGTATATGCATCTATCCTCGTTGCTTTCCCATTGTTAAGTATCACTAAATCGCTATCATCAATACATTCTTCTATAATCTGCCGATTTAACAACCAAGGACTGGCTTTTCAATCCCTTTTTAAAGGCATGTGGCCAGGGTTAATTGATAGTCAATTAGTCAATCAACACATGGCCACAAGCTCCACATGGATTTGAATTAGGCAGGGACATAATTTTAACATAGTTAACACAAACTTGATTTTTCAAAGACGTTCAAATTAAACACATCCTTGCTACAGAGGTTTCATGGGCAAAGTCCTTTCCATTAAAACAACTTGTGTCTGTCTACAATGGCTGATTTATTCTAACTTAGCGCACACAGAAGGCTATGGCAAATACAGTCAACCTTGGCTATCTCAACTGGTGGAGAATATGACACCTTAACGTAATTCCACAGACAGTCTTGGTCCCAGATTTTTTTCCTGTAATATACATACATCCTGCCTCTTAATTTTGACACCAAGGTTTATTCGTAACTCAACACTTACCAATATGAAGTGATAAAAACTGTTAAAATGACTAGTGGATAACTTGACACTGCCGTTTCACGTCTGACCTCTGACAGGAACAGGATTGTTCATTCATTCATTGCAAACACAGAGTGCAGCTGATTACAGTATCACTTTACAATCAGTGAGAAGTGTACAATTAGTTCTCCTTCAACTGGCTTTAAAGCTCAGGTTATTCTGGATGTTACTGAAAACAAGAATACAGTTAGTGCCGCTGCTGACAAATTCAGGTTGCCCAGAACCACAATGATTGTGTGGCTTAATCAGAAGGAAAAACTTCTTGGTGTATGTTTTTGCATACAAAACAAATGACAATGCTCTGTAAGAAACTGTAAGCTGTAGTAGCCCTTGCTATATTCAACTGTGATGGTTTATTATTATTTTTGTTCACTGAGTTCATTTTGTATATTGTATGTTTATTTGTTAACGTTTGCAATTTAGCACATCAAATTCAACAGTTTGTGGTTGGATTGTTTTTGAAAAAATAACTGTATTTAATTTATGTAGTAATGTGAATGTTTATGTACAGTTAAGGATGGACTATTTTGTGTAGTTGTTGTTACAGCAATAGTCCAGAGACATCTAGTGTATTAGCGTTACATTTTGTTTATAACTGTGTTTAAACTGTTTCCAAATTTTAGAGAAGCTGAAATCTTAAGGGGAGGGAGAATGTAGTAATGTGAATGTTTATGTATATAATGCAGTTCAAGTTATGCCACTAGAGGTCAGTAGCGCCTACATACTTACCCTCTACCTAGGATACCGTGGGGTCGAGCAAGTCCTTAGAAAACACTAATGTGTAGGTTTCAACAGTTCAACTAAATCGTCAAACGATTTGTCCCCTGGCTTATCTGGGCTTAACAAATTTCTCATCAGACTATATGTTTGGCTTCCTACCGAACTTAAGAGAATCGCCCTCTTTTTATTGCCGTTGTCAATCTCATTTGCTTCAAAAAAATGCGACAGCACTTCGCAATATTCCTCCCATGTCTGTATTTGACTATCAAACGGTGCGGTTGTTCCTACCGTGGCAGCCATGTTCCGTTGTCTGTGAGCGCTCTCGCTAATGTTAGCAGGTTGGGCCGAAGCTATGCAGCTACACTTGTCTTTTCTCCTTCGTTGTCTCCGTTTTCAACGACCTAAGACAAATTGTCCGATTTCCTCGTCGCCATAGTTGCAATGTTGAGCTAGTTCTCTTAGCACTGCCACATATTCAGTCACCCTGTCTTCCAGACCTGTGGATTGGGAAGTGTCCGGCAGTGGCACACGACTCAAGGCGTCTGCGTTGCCGTGGTCCTTACTCGCCTTGTAGAATATCACGTACTCATATGCCCGCAGTGTCACAGCCCACCTCTGGATCTTCGGTGACACCATCTGTGGCCACAGCAGGGGGAAGGAACAGATTTTACACCTTATTCTGCTAGGAAGACAGAATTGAGTGTGCAAGATGGTTGTGTCTTGTTGGGGGTACGTGTCATCATCCCACAGCGAGGACTACAGGCTGTGTTGGAACAGCTGCATCAGTGCCATCCAGGGGTTTCGCGCATGAAGGCTCTGGCCAGAAGTTATTTCTGGTGGTCCAAACTAGATGAGGAGATAGAGACACGGGTAAAAGCATGTAGCAAGTGTCAGGAACACCGGAAAGCACCAGCCACAGCCCCACTACATCCCTGGGAGTGGCCAGACAGACCCTGGAAGCGATTACACCTAGATTATGCAGGACCATTTATGGGGCAGATGTTTTTGATACTCATAGATGCTCATTCCAAATGGATGGATGTTTACCCGGTAACTTCAGCAACATCAGCTGTTACAATTGACTGTTTGCGAAAAAGTTTTAGCAATCAGGGATTTCCAGAAATGGTAGTTTCTGATAACGGCACCTGTATTGTCAGCTCAGAGTTCAAGGAATTCATGAACAAAAATGGCATTGTCCATGTTACATCAACCCCGTTTCATGCGTCTTCCAACGGTCTCGCAGAACGAGCCTTTGAAATGTTCAAGACGATGATGAAGAAAGCGGGAGAAGGAAGTATGTCAACTAAAGTGTCAAGGGTACTATTCAGCTATAGGTTAACACCTCAAACTACCACAGGACTCTCTCCAGCAGAGATGTTACTAGGGAGGAAACTTCGGTCTACGCTTGATTTAGTGCATCCCGATTTAAAGAGAAAAGTGGAACTTAAGCAGAATAAACAAAAGGAACACCACGACAAGCACACAAAGGGGAGGAGTTTTGGAGACGGAGACTCTGTGATGACAAGAAACTTCAGTTATGGTCCCAAGTGGATACCAAGTCATTGCAACAGTGACTGGTCCTGTATCTTTCAAGGTAATGCTGGGAGTTGGCAGGATAGTACGCAGACACATAGATCAGATCCTGTTCAGACAACAGGACAACACCATTGGGTCAGAGGATATTGTGCAGCACACACCTGCAGAGGTTCTACAACCACCAGCTAGAGTAACCATGCCAGATGAACTTGTTCCAAACAATGCGGACACTGTCTCAGAGCAGCTTGCTTTGAAACCAGAGGAACAAACTGGGAGTTCCCCAAAGGTGGGCAGGGACAATCAAAGCATGGCACAAGCTGTGCGTCGTTCCCAAAGAACTGTCAAAAAGCCTGGTTACCTGAAGGACTTTGACTTGTAAATTTTTTTTAAAAAAAGTTTGAAATTAAATGTTTATGTACAGTTAAGGATGGACTATTTTGTGTAGTTGTTGTTACAGCAATAGTTCAGAGACATCTAGTGTATTAGCGTTACATTTTGTTTATAACTGAGTTCTGTTACTTATGTGCATGTTGATGCCATATTTAATTAGTCCTCTAAATAATGGCACCCCCATGTGGTGTCAAGTTAAAGGGGCTGATGGTATATATTAAATACGTCAATGACTTATATGTTAGTGTAATGATTAACAAATTGTACAACAGTGGAGCTGTGGGGATAATACAGCAATATTTGTATTCTCTTAAAGGCTCCTTAAAATAGGCTCCTGGTTAATACTTCTGTCACAGAGGAATACGATATGTCAGGCACAGACAGCTATAGAAGCTGTGGAGATTCACTATGTGCTATAAGAAGGATGCATTGTATCGCAACCAGAAATTATGTCGGAGTCTCAAGTATGAACCAGCCTTTACTGCCGGCCCTTCTTTTCTTGCATGCTACTTTTTCAATATCATATGCTGATTTGAAAATAATTATATTAATATTCTAAATCAAATATAATTCAAATGTAACCTACAGATTGAAAAGTAATCTGATATTATTATAACCAGTATTTTCTTTCTTTTTTTTTTTTTAATATATGGTGGAAATTGAATATAAATGAGTTACGTCTTACAGTAATTGCTTGAAACACATTATAGTGAGCACTCAAAAAATAAATTTACGAGGGATTTGTTTCAAACTGTAAAATAAATTACCAATTGTATTTGGTGACAGGTGTAATTATACATACTTATTGTATATACTTGTTGTTCTGTTGTTTATGACAGATGAGTTTGTTATCAAACTGACACAGGCTTCCATAATTCAGGATGTTAAGACTGAGAAACTGCCATTTATGTCGTAATAAAACATAGAGGCTTTTTACAACTGTTACACATAGGAACATTTAACAAATATATGTATTTATGTTTTAACACCAGGAGACCTACTTTGATTAATGCTGCACTGAATAGATTATTCTGTTCCAATCCAAGCAAATCACTCCGCTGAATATGGAGCTTACAGTTCTAATGATGCTGTTGATCACTGTTTGGATACTGATGCTGCTTATTCATGCATGTAAGGAATCTGTAAGACAATCAGCTGAACTGTGCAGTCAGCTTGTAAGGTATGCAAAACAACACTGGAGTGTCAATAATCCCCATAAAATTTATCAGATCTACCAAATAATAGGAAGGTTGGGTGTACTCAGTCGAGGACCACTACAGTTTAAAGCATGAGTTGTAAGGTACTGCTGTATATGTATTCTGTTCAATTTCAGTGACATCAAAAGTCAGAGTGGTAATGACAGCAATGTGAATATAATATTTTCATTATAAATGGAACCTTACATATGGGTCCATAGTATTTGTGAAGCAAAAATCAAGCTGCTAATGTTATGATTCTGAATTAATGATTCAAATTCATACAGAAAATGTCCACACTGAATAAAACAATTAAAGCATAGTGTTTCTAGGTCAGACAACAACAAAACACTTTTACAGGTATGCATGACAGGCTGCAAGATTTATCAAAGTATTCTGCTAATTTGTCAGATAAAGCACAAACACACCCCACAACACGTGAGGCTTCAATCATGACTATGATCACTTTTTATAACACAAAACAGCATGACACATAACAGAGCTGTAAATACATGACTGGGACACGTTATAGGTATGTCAACAACTTCTCCCCCCCTTTGGCTGCTTACACTGATCTACCTTTCTACCTCGCTTCTCATTTAGTGGAACTCAAGATGGGGGCTATTCTAATATTTTGGATGCCATACATAATATGAACCGTGATATGAATAAACATGCATTGTGTAAAAGGGTATTTACCGAGACTTTATAAGATTTTATGTGCTGATATTTTTGTCTTGTTCTCAACACAAAGATATATAATGAACAAGGTTGCTTATGATATTACAGAAATGTTCCAATTTTAATTAGCTAATTGTTTTCTATCTCCGTGGATGATTAAATGTAATTATTTCTTAAATGTTTTTAGTATAAGACTCGCTCATAGAACGAAATCGATTTGTTATTGTGCTCTGCTAAAAGTTCTTCCAATAGACTACGACTAATTCCATTTGCCCCTCCTCACTCAGCCAATGCAACCATCAGTATTACTGAAAAATGAACATCCAAGTTAAAACTAAATTTGTCTAGTAAAAGATTTACAATTCTAAACTTGAAACCAATCAATTTTTAAATAAAGGCTATCAGTGCTGTTTTATAAAAGTAGTAATTTTGTGTTCAAATACACTCCAAAAGTGTGATTCAGTTATATGATCTTAAGACCTCAAGCAAAGGCTACACCAATTAAGCTGCTGTACTGTAACACCTCCCGGTACTGAGGTGTACAGAAACAGCATCACACATGCCTTCAGTATCACAAAATGTAGAGAGACTATGCCAGTTCAGTGCGATAAGGCACAGAACAAAGTATAGGATACCACTAGAGATAGAAAGAGAGAGAGAGAGAGAGAGAGAGAGAGAGAGAGAGAGAGAGAGAGAGAGAGAGAGAGAGAGCAGCATCACAATATAACCTATTCTGTTTCACTTCCTAAATTCCGATCAGCAACCGACAGGCTAAAAACACTCAAGCCACTCACGTTCATTATTCAACACTGGCATACAATCAGCCCAATACTTAGCTGGTATGCTCCATTTGCTGTCCATTTCACTCTCATCATTCCAAGCTCCAAACACTGGATTTCCACTCCTGCACAGACAAACACAAACCCCGGGATGGCTATTCCATTTGTAAAAACATAGGATATTTATATTTAAGTGCGTAAATTGATCAATAATTCAATCAGTCTGTGCCCAATAATGCAATAACGGGAAATCAGTGGACAAGCCAACATAACGTGATACAAATCATTTATAAAGTGTCAGACAACATAAAGCATGCTCTAGTGACTATGCAGGTGTGTGTCTTGGCTATGTACAGTATTTGCAGTTTATATTCATAAATACATACATTCAAGGAAGCCTGTTGTGAATTGTGTGAGCTCACACATACATAAATGTGATTAACTTATAATTTAAATCAAATTAAACAGTTCTATGTTGAATTGTGTCTCTTGGGCATCAATTCTACAATGTGTTCTACAAGTAAGCAGGAGCTGTGATTGTTGTATGTGAAAAATTGATATTTTTTATAACCCTTGGAAGGTGGAAAGGGATACAATTTACCACGTTCACTTTGAAGAAGGATTACTTCCATTTCACAAGTCGGACAATAATGTTTTAAGAATGAACATAAAGGTTGAGATATGTTCAATTTAAACAAGCTGGGGTGCATTTGTAACCCTCGCACTGACGATGGGTTAACGAGTTGTATCGTTTTTAAGTGCTAGTGTCATTTTAGTTCTAGTTGTACAATCTTTTTTTTTTTTTTTAATCATATTATATTACATGCCTGTGATGGGGTGGTGATTAATGTACATAGTGAAGCTGAGACCACTTAGACCAGATTGCAAATCTGCAAGAGGCATTTATTTGCATTATTTACTTACCAGTTATTTTGGGGATTATTATGCTTGGGAGTGCTTGTGTACAGTACATAGTAAAGTATGATGAGATCAGCCAAGTACGATGACATCAGTCAGAGAAGACAACAAACATGCAAGACATACTATTTATTATTTAAGTTTATTTGGGGATTTTAGGTATTTTTAAAGTATATTTTAATCAATTATATTATTTTACAAAAGTTGTTAGGAAATCTCCTTTTCAGAGTCAAAGCAATATATCTTGAGTCTGACCCAAACATTTCATCTGCAGGTTCTCCTCACACAACACCGAATGACGCTTAGCTCCGTTGTGTCACACGGGTCACTCCTCCTCTTTTCAGAATAGTCAGTCTTGCTTTTGGTGAAATTACGATTTAGTGCTGTGCTTAGTCCCTCTTGCAGAAGACCTACTCAAAATGAAAAGTGTTTTGTAATAATGCCAGGAGCATCCAATAACTAATGAGTGCTTAAAAAAAGGAATTTCCGGTTGTTAATAAGCCGTTCAAAATCAATTAATTCCCGGAAGGTAATTACCCTTTATGCCAGAAATGAATACCACTCAACTTCTTGTGCCATTAACTGACAACACAGTCATTAACTACCAGGAATGGACAGATTTTAAAGAGACAAATAACACTAATTGATCACTTACAATATGGTAGTAACAAAAGGGTTAATTCAATGTCCCAGTCTTATTAATAAGACTTTCTATCTATAAAGGATCTGGAATGTTTTATTCTGCCAATGACAAATAGGCCAACAGTAGGTGTACTTTGATTGTAACTGTGCTTCACAGAGCTTGCATGCTGCTTGGTATTGAGTAAAATACAGTAGGACAAAGTATGTTTTATAATACATATATGTACGTTAAAACTTGCTGTCGACATATTCATTGTAAAAGAAGGTTGATCCAGAACCACAAAAACTAATAACAAACAATTTATTGAACAATACCCATATATTATATATGGATGTGTACTAAAATGTTATGGCAATGCCTGAAAGCATCTAGTCTCTACCTCCCAGAGGCAAAATAGTCACATGACAGCCATATCAAGTCAATAGTCAAGTTTTTATGTTTCCTTCCAAATGTGAAGGTTTGAAAATGATTTTTTTGAGATATTATGTATTGAAAGTGTGGCAGCAGATCTACTAAAACATAAAAGCGGCCATGTACAGTGATGCTTAATGATGGATAGATCAACAATATTTATGAAAGCCAGACTATCATCTTAGCATTTGCACTTGAGAGCTTAAGAGGAGAAGAGAGTTCAGCATAGGGTGATTTCATTTACATCAATAAATAAATAAATCACTGACAATCCTTCAATTTGATGTATGTCAAGTATAAGTGCAACTGCATTAATAAACTAGTGATAATTGATATTAATACTTGGTCCTCTGAAGAAACTGGAAATGTACTGTATAAGACAATGAAAATGTATTGTGACATATCAATCCACATGTCACTGTGAATAGCAAGGCATAGGATACTTTTTTTGCATATGAACAAAGAATAAAGGCAAATGCACATTTTTCTGGCAGGAATAAAACATATTTTAATGGTTTAAAACTAGAAAACAACTTGAAAATAGGCAGTTTAAACAATGTAATTCCTCTCTAAACTGTTTTTGCCAAAATGCCACTGCACTGCAGTCCCCCTTATGATTTATATATATATATATATATATATATATATATATATATATATATATATATATATATATATATATATAAGAAGGTTATTACATTCATATCCTCATAAGCCCATGTTGAAAATATTAGTCAACAGGTGAAAAGGTGCTCCCATTCATTTTGTTGTTTCGCTTCCAATTTTTTTTCAAAATTGATTTTGTTTTTATGTTGCATTGAAACAAACAAACTGACACCACCTCCTTTCTCACTAGTATTTTTTTTTTACTACCATTTTCAGCGTGGTTCCCTAGAGTATTAGAAAATTATATTGTACTATGGGGATCTGTCATTATTTCAAACCCTGCACAAATTGAATTACTTGCTTAAAATGTGTCATTGTGAAGCTTATTGGATTTTTTTGAATCGTGATCAAACCTGGTATTATTTAATTGTCTAAGGATTTGCTTTTCTGCTTGGCTGCACAACTTGAACAGTCAGAAATTGATTTCTTGTTGAAGAAAAGCATGAAGGTATCCAGCTTGCTATTTAAGTGTAACAGGGACAATAACTGTTATCAGCTGGTGAATAAAAGGAGCAAGGTGCTCCCGGAAAGAAGAGAGCACATACAGCGCACAAAACAATACCGGAAATCAAGATTCCATTAAAATTAAATATATTTATAAAATGCTTGGAAATTTCCCGCATTTTGATTGTCTGCCAACAATCCAAAGCACGTTTGATTGAACAGCTTTTCAAAGTGAAATGTGCCGCCATTACTGCTAGTGGTTAAGAGCTACAGCCCACCTCAATATCTAGCTTTTTTCATAAATATTTATTCATTAGTCTAACACAACCGTAAGTAAACAGAGCCATACAAATGTAAAATAGAAATCTCCTCAGATATGTTTTCTTTAAAATAACAACATTTTGATTAGACTTCACTGCCAAATGCAGTCGAACAACAGTTTCTAAATCCAGCATTGAGTGTGGTTGGGTTGGGCATTAACAACTACAAAGAGATTGTGTATAAGGAATATAAATAAAATAGCCAACCTGCCTATCATTTCCCTCTGAGTTCAGCTGATGTGCTGAGCTTGAGAGTCTGGAAGACTGGTGGTGAGAATAAACAAAGGCTTGCCCTTTAAAATGTAAAGATGCAAAGTAGGATTATGTAAGGGAAACAGTAATTTCAAACATCAAGTTTATATACCAATCCAATCCAATATATTTAAGCTGCAGTGTATTAAATACATATCTACAAAGTAAATAAAAATTAATTCAACACTAATACTTTCTTTAAGCCAATTAGTAGCCCTGTACAGCCAAAGCAAGGTCTGGAGCACATTTTCACTCCTATCCCCATACCGACAAACAAACAAAGAGCTATATAAATATTGTTTTTGCACGTATTGCTGGCTTGAGAGTTCTTCACTAGGTTTAATGGAGTTTTGGGGGGGAATCAAAACTGTCTCATTTTTACTAGTCTGCTTTATTTACAGACTTGTTACTGCATTACTTATTTCCCTGTATCAAGAAGCCGAGTGGAATCAACTGATAACCAATGTAAAATTTCAATGAGAATTAACAAGAACATGTTTCAATTGCTTTCAGGACCTAGAACATTTTATCACAGTGTATTCATCTTGAACAACAGCTTGCAAAAAATTCTTCGAGACCCCTCTGTCATAAAAAAAAATAAAAATAAAAATAAAAAACTGCTGCTAACAGTCAGCCACTCGGAGTGACAGTAGATTTGGTCCACTATGACATCATGTTTTTCTACAAAGTTTTAGGTAGTTTTGTAAAAATGGTATCAAACTATTATAGCAATATGGTCAGTGTTAACAAATGTGACCCATTTACAAACGTGTGAGCCAAATGCTCAACAGGGTACTGGACCCTGTCTCAGAGTGTCCTCTGAGTTTCAGGTTGTTTTTATTAAAATGCATTCAGGTTACGGTAATAATGTGGTCTGTGGATGGCAGGCAGACAATCTTATGTCTATATAGACACTCATTAGTATAAGTGTGCATAAAGTTGGGGGGAAGATATGATGGCATATTGAATACAGTGATATACTTAAAAATGGTTATGTCTTTTGTAGATATAGATGAAAATAAAAATAAAAAAGTTATGAGGGGCAGAACAATGGTTTTGCCAACGGATGAGAAACTAGAACAAGCAATGATTGTAAGCTAGTGAAACACATCTCAGCAGCAACCCAGTGCTTACATCGACAACTCAAGGTTGCATGGAAGGTATTTTAGAAAAAGTGGTAGGAATCCAACAAAACAATAATGCTTCAGGTGTTTTATTTTCATTTAGAATACAATCAAAGGAAGCAGTTGATAATTTAAGACTCCTTGAATAAAGTGTTCACTAGCTACTGTAACAGTTCTATTATCTCAACTAAATAACTCTTTGAACAGGCTTTGTGTCCTGGGAAGGCTGGAATACATGTCTACAAGAGCAGTATGCATAAGCCTTATTTAATCTGTTTAACTTTAAAATCAATTGAGAAGAATGCCCATTTAAATCAAGCAAAAATACTATTTTCACACAGAAAATGTGTCAAACCTGACTAACTTTAACTCATTTCAACTTTTGAAAAATGTATGCTATTGTACCGGACACGTCACAGAAGCAGCAAAGAATAATGCTATCTTTTTCAAGTTAAATCAGCAGAGAACCAATTAACACAAGGCACTTAAGTGTAAATTGGCTGAAGTTAAAACTATGAGCCACAACAAGAATAAGGGATGAAAACATATGAATGCAGCAGTTACTGGATTGACCTGCAGCAGTTTAGTGCAAACTAGCACAAATAAACCCTGCAGATAGCAAGAGGAATATAGCATAAGAAAATAATGAACCAACAATGAAAGGAATAACTTAGAGCTCTCAATTAGCGCAGAAGAATCTGATATTTGAATCCAGCTGGTAGACAAAAGTAAGATCACCATCTACAAGCATTCACTGTTTAAATGGAAACTTTTGCTAAAACGTTTTGCATTGATGGTATAATGCTACCAATGTAACTATGGGCCATATTCTCATTGTCACAACAATGTTCCATAATTGCTACAGTCATGATCTGGTAAGTCACAACTAGAGTCTAGTATCACATATAGTTCTAATCGGTGGGGAGTTCAGAAAAAGACACTATTCTAACTCACACCTAATTAATGAATCTTACCTGTGTTCATTAATATGGCCAAAACACTTGCATTGCTAAATTCCATGCTGCAAATTGCTTGTTTAACCACTTGTTTAGTTTAAGTTGGAGTTAGCGCACATGTAAAGTAGTGAGCCTAACATGCACGTTAAATCTAAATGTACTGCTGTATTTACTAACAGTGAACGTTAGGTTTATTACCATAACCCTGGTTCCCTGAAAGAGAAGGTGACCACCAATGACATTATGTATGGGATATGCCTGCAAATTGGTGGGTATTTCTGAGTTCTCTATACCAAAGCTGCCGATAGGCCCCTTCCTGGGATGACGCCCTTGGTCCTGCCTACCTATGGATTAAAACCGTCATTCCACAGAAGCCATTTCTCTTTTTGCATCAAAGCTGTGAGGGTGACCGATGTGACCTCGCAGTTGGTGGTCGTCTTCTCTTTCAGGGAACCGGGTTTACGGTAAGTAACCTAATGTTTCCTTTCAATTCAGAGATGACCACTAAAACATTATGTATAGGAAACCAGAGCCATTGTGAGGGAGAAGGAATGGCAGCATATGAGGGATGCATCATTACTGCTTAACCCTAGGTTAGTGGTACTAGTGTGCAACCTCAAGGACCCTCGTGCTTATTGAAGGCAAAGAAGGATCTATCACATTCAAGCGGTAGAATCTGGAGAACACATGCGGCTTTGTCCTCTAGTAGAGTGCACAGCTACTCTCCCAGGTGGGGGTAAGCCAGCAATGTCATACACCGCAGAGACTGTGCCCGCAATCCAATGCGAAAGTCGCTGCTTCGATAGAGGTTGTCCTGGGGTCCGTATACCATGACAGACAAAGAGCTGGTCAGTATGAAACAGAGCTCTTGTACTATCCACATAACACCTCAATGCCTGCACCGAGCAGAGGAAATTGAATCTCTTCTCCTCCTCCGAAGACTCCAATTCCACAGAGTGATTCATGTGGAAGTTTGTAATCACCCTGGGGAGGAAAGCATGATTTGTATGCAGTGACACCCTGCTGCCATCGTTCCAAATACGCATACAGGAGCTGTGCACCAAAAGTGCCTGCAGCTCGCTGACCCACTCTGCAGAGGTGATAGCCAAGAGGAAGGCTTTCTTAATAGACAAATGCTTCAACTCTATGGAGTGTATTGGCTCAAACGGGGCCTTCGTGAGTGACCACCAATATAACATCAAGGCTCCACTTGGGGAGAATGTCCCTCCTGGGAGGGTGCAACCTCCGAGTGCCTTTGAGAAACAGGGTAGTCAAAAAATGTGCACCCGGAGATATCAAATCTACGGGGGCATGGCATGCAGAGATAGCTACTAAATATATCTTCAATGTGGAAGGTGACCTACCAGCATAAAGCAGTTCTTGCAGAAACTGCAAGATAACTGACATGGGGCAAGAAACATTACTTCTAGTCAGACACCAGTTCTGAAAATACTTCCACTTATAGGCTACAGGGACCTGGTGGAGTCTGCCCTAGTGCTCTGCAGTTTAGGGCTGTCCAGCGCTCTCGTTCAGGTGCCAAACACATAATTGGAACCTGCCCAGTTCTGGATGCCAGAGAGTGTATTTCGTCTGACTGAGGAGATCCAGGCGAAGCGGAATCTCCCATGGCTGTTCTCGAATGACCTGGCATAGGGTCAAGAACCAGATTCTCCTGGGCCACTAAGGGGCCACTAGGAGAACTGTCGCTTTCTCTAACCGGAACTGCTTCAAGAAAGGCTGGGAGCAACAGTACTGGCGGGAACACATAAAGGAGCATCATGGGCCACTCATGAGGCTTATTTAAACACTATTTATTTTACTTTGTGTAAAATTTAAAATCAGTAGCAAAAAAGTAGTTGGAGATGTCATGGAATTGAAAGGTGTAGGAGGAAGACAGAAGTTTCCAAAATCGTTAGATAGATGATTATTTGTTCAATGCAAGGCAATATTTCTGATTTGCAGTGCAATGTTTGCATTTATGAAAGATTATAACATACAATGTCAATAATCTACTTATTTTGAGTTTACTGGAAATGAAAGTGCTGTGGACACCATGAACAGCACAACTACAGGAAAGGACTTTTTTTTTATTTTTTACTACAAGAAGCCATGGAATGTGCAGAATTACCTTGGAAGAAAGTAACTGGGATTACAACATATATATATATATATATATATATATATATATATATATATATATATATATATATATATATATATATATATATATATATATATATTTTTGACTTTTTGAGATTTCCATTGAAATAAAATACCTCCATTTATATTACATTTGTGATATTGATTTCTTTTTTGTCAGTGTTTTAGGAAAGCTGCCTCTAATTATATCTGCCTATTTCTGTACTATAAAATACATTAAGTATAATGTTGATTAATTGATTGAAACTGTGCCTGCATACTTAATATTGATGAATAGGAATCGTGCAGTGGGGGTAATGTGTTTTGAAGTAGTATATTTGAGTATATTGGCCTACATACAATATATATATTTATATAGACATTTTACAATTACATATATAATATATATATATATATATATATATATATATATATATATATATATATACACACACACACACACACTGTATATGTATTTTTCACACTGCGGCCCACCAAGTGAACAGTTTTAACTTAAATGGCCCTTGATACCTGATGTATCCATTCAAACACATTTTCAGCAAGAAGCATTTATTTTGCGTTAGTGAATCAGTGAACCAAACAAACAAATCTGTTGAATTGATTCACTAAACTGAATGAATCAAACGAATTGAGTCAGTAATAGAATCAAACTGCACACCACTTGTTTTCAGGCAAGAAAAATAACGCGTCTATGAGTGGTTAAAGCCTGGTTCCCATACACACTAATAAATGATCACTTTAATCCGCTCACTAAAATGAATGTCCTTTAGTAAATACCATGTGAATACAGCTCATCTCATTATTCTGAGCTGAATGCTTATTTAAATACATTATCATGCATTACCATACAAATCACATATTCATTCTGATTACCATAGTATGGCACAATCAAATCAGTGTGCGCCATAATATGCCCACTATTTTGTGCGATAATGAATACAATTAAAATAGTAAATATGGAACTCATTAACGTGCACACTAATTGCAATTATAGCTCACCATAAAGTTTAGCACGCTTTCGTTAATGAGACCCATATAATGTAATCCCTCTTTAGATAATACCAGTGAGGTTTATGTCTGCAGCACCATTTGTATGCAAAGAAGTAGAGAAACTGGTACTAGCTGTTACCATTATTTTTTGAATTGCAGGCAATCAGTTAAATTATGCAGTAATGTGAACATCCTATACAAATGCTTTTCTTTCCCTAAGATTTAGGACTTGGTGGAACCTTTCCTATCTGTCGGTTAGAAAAATAAAATTGTTAGTTTGTAAGATCTGAACAAACCATGTAAAAAAACAAAACAAAAAAAGAAAATGTTGCACATATATTATTGTTGCTGTGCTTTAGGTTTTAAGTGTTGTATTTCACAAATTTTTCTGGGCATTTAGGTCTTATTATATACTGCATATTCTATAGTGAACCATAATGATCCATTAACATATTTTGGGATGATTGTGTAACTTTAACAGTAAGCTATGTCTAGTTCTAGCCCCACCTCCCGTGAGAGAAGGTGGTTCATCATGTTATGTACAGGTCAGGAGTTGGAGTTAGACTCGCTCAGAAGTTAATTGATTATGATAATTATGATAACTGATATTTGAAACTTTACTGAAGAAAAAGATATGAAGTAGTCTGTGCTGATGCTGGTGTGTTATTGTATTACACAGATGCTCCACTGAACTATACCCAGCGTCTCATATATGAAATGTAACTCAAAAACTACTTGTTTGGACACAGATATATTACACACTTTCTTTCACACCGAAGGCACGAACATCACAGTACTTTTCTTATTTTTAGCTTTACTTTAGCCTGTGAGATATTGTTATGTGTTGGCATTCCTATGTAAAATAAAATGGTGTTTATGACTGAGTTCGGTCTGGGATTAACTTCCTGCTTTACCCGGAAGAGATTGGATCACCGACATAAACTCCTTTTTGGGTGCTATATTTAAAGAAATCTTTAGCTAGGACCCTTATTTGCAGTGTTGCCAACTTAGCGGTTTTGTCACTAGATCTAGTAAATTGTAGGTTTCCCTAGCGACAGAAACATTGTCAAAGTGACTAGTGAAAAATCTAACAACTTTCATTGCTGCAACAGGGATTTTCAGAGAAAGAAGTCACCAAATTGTATCGTCACAACATAAGTCACACGCAGCTCAAAACACCACGCTTCTCTCGTCCTGAACTAGTACAGTGGTGGGGTTTTTCATGTAGTGCAGATTTCCGCAGTTCTGCACAGATCTGCACAGTTCTGGACAGAATCACAGAGATGCACGTTCTTCGAGCACTGCTGTGTGATGCCACTCAACTCCACCTGCAGAAATCTGTGCAGATCCTGCGCAGCCCAGCGCAGCTTTGAAAAATTGCTGCGGAGGTGGTTGCGGCTGTGAACCAAAGCGATCACGAGTGACCTGCTAATCATAACGCAAATAACCACTACAACTGCTGTCCCCTTGTTAGCAGAAGAGAATGACATCAATTATTTAAACAAACACAATGTACTAAATCAGTGATAAATGATGTATAATGTTACAATACATACATTTAATTACATCAGACTAGCTCTGTATAGGTAGATAATCCAGACAAATATAAATAAGACATTTAAAAATGATCAACCATCATTAATACATTTAATATTGTTTATATTGGTGTTTACTCTGGTTATGTGATTCCAAGAGGAATGTTAAACTGTCGACATTTCTGGCGACTTTAGACTGTCTAAATAACGTCATCTAGTGACTTTGTGTGGTTTCTCTAGAGACTTCCTTCTTTGTGGAGTTGGCAACACTGCTTCTGTGTCATCTTTTGTTCCAGAAAAACACAGCCATGAAGTGACCACAGAGCCAATGCTTGAATGGGGCTCCATTCAGCGTTGTAATGCTGCCATCTTTCCAAGTTGTGTTTTGTGAAGATCAGCCAGACTTCAAGATTCAAGTGAAATACTATGTTTAATAATGAAATATTTACATGCAAATCAGAAGTAAAAAGGTTTAACACAGCATAACACTTTGCTAAGTTTAAAAAGACAAATAGTTACTTTGATGAACAACTGAAACAAGACTTTAACTGAACTGATGATATTGTGTGTATTTGAAAACAACAACTATGAACACTGGAACCAATTCAACATTGATTGAGTTTATTTCCAAGTTTGAAGTAACTCACAACTCAATACTAACTGCAATTAGCTGAACTTGTTGAAACATAACGCAGCCTTCGTTACAACCAACATAACAGACACTCCTTAACATCGTTACTGTGTGTGAATCCTGCATGCCCATGTATGTAATCATACTGAAGCCAGCTTGCTTATGAAAATGTTTGTTTAAATGTTTTATTCCAGCTTGAGTCTATACTTATAATTCTGGTACCATGATTTCTAACTTCTATATTCTTTTCACTTACGTTAGCCTTAATAAACTTAATAATTTGTATATGTTTAGTTCCTTTTTGCCTGTACGAGTACTAAAGTAGGCATTTATGGTTGATTTTAGATCCTTAAACGTATATATTTGAACTTTTAATTTACTTAGTTATTTGACTGGTTAACCTTTTGTGATAGATATTGAAACTGAAAAGCATATTTTTAAGTTAGGCTCATGTTTATTTTCAATTATGTTAATAATTATTTTGATATATTTGAAAACATAGAACAATGGACTGGTGAATATAATTTTTATAAGAAATATGAAATTTGTTAAGGACTAAATCTCTATATTTATGTTTAAATATTAATCACATAATGGAGGCTTCCTGTATATTAAGAAATGAATAACTAATGGTTGTATATTACCAACATAGTAGGGGAGTTGCCTAGGATATTGAGGTATTAATTTTAAATATTATATCTTTCTAAATATGCTCTACAGTATATGCTCTATACAGTATCATCCTATATATAAATATATATATATATATATATATATATATATATATATATATATATATATATATATATATTATATATGTGTCACTGTGATGAATAGCACAGGTACGGTATGTCAGTATTTCATAGTGCATAATCTAATTAAAATACATTAGCAAATGCAATTGTGAATAATGTAATTATTTCTTTCTGATAAAAGAATGAGCACATGTGTTAATGTTTAAAAATATATGTACATCATTTAAAGGAAAACAACAGTGGGGGTTTAAAAAATTCAGTAAGATATATTAAATGTATTAAAGATGATACTGTTACGGTTTGCAATAGACAATACTGAGGGTCAAAGCATATACTGTGTTATCACTGCAGTCAGAAGACATACAGTATCAGCAGATTGCACTATACAGTACTGCTGTGTGCATAATGTGGTACAGTTGTTTTTTTAACAATTGTTATTAAAACTTCATGGTATTGTCAGTTAGGATTATATTATGATTCATATACAGTCACATGAAGGAAAGAAAATGATTCACCTTTTTCACATACGCAAATGACATTCTGACCCTCTTCAGTTTCAGTGCATTCAGTTGTATGTGACTGGCATAAATCCATAGCACTCAGATTCAGATCAACTGAGCAGTTTGTTCCCCCATAACCTAAGATAAATACAGTCAGTTCACAGTACATTCCTTTATCAATAAGCAGCTGCATCACTTGTAAAATATATAAGAGGTCACAATGTTCTATTTGTATTTAAATGATCTACTAAACAACAATGATAGAATATAGCCAATGAAAGTACACTCATATGAGGGACTTCATGCCTGATTTTAGCGTTGAATACTTTAGCACATTCCCAGTATTATTATCTAAAAACCTAGTTTGGAACCATAAAATTGAAATTCGGAAAACAGACTATAAAACACACAATTCTAAATACCAAATGCATTTCTGGCTGCTTTATGTTTTATTAAGTAAAGACACCCTTCACACTGCTGACTTATGGTAGCACCGATTCTTTCTTTAGCACCTGCAGCACAGTATGCTAATTGAGTGAATCACAGACATAAAGGCCTGTCCTGCAAGGCTGATCTATATCCTATTTGTCTGCTAAAGCAGAGGCAGTGTCTGCATCCCATTGATAAATGTGTACATCAATAGCTTCTGTTATAAAACCTGGCCACACAATGTAGCAGATGCTTGATCAATACATGCAGTAAATGCAATTTTATCCATTGAATACTGCATTAGGCTTTTTTTATACCTTTGGTTATTGGGTTTTACAATTTTTAACAAGACAACAAAACAAAAAATAATATTTTCTTTAAAACACATGTTTATTTTTTTGTCTGCCATGAACACAAATGAAAATTATATGAGAGATTTTGATTCAGTCCACTGCACAATTGGTTTTGAAAGCACTCAGAAATCTCTCTCTCTCTTTATATATATATATATATATATATATATATATATATATATATATATATATATATAAACATATTGTTGCTCCAATGGCCAATAATGCAATAAAAATAATAATTTAGGAGTCATTACTGAATTCACTACTGTGAGATTGCAGGTTCCAGTTTGATTCTCCCTTGAAACCAAACAGTTTTATTGATATGGTGCAGGTGTCCGTCAAGCTTTTTTGTGCTTTCGCCTTTTTATAAGCCACAAAATTAATTGGCCTTAGGTAACCTCTCTCCACTCCCTGGTTCAGTATTATCACCCTGGTTCAATCATTACCTCTGAATCTATTTTCAAACATAATATTTTGCAGTTGTGTAAGGGTGACAGTTATGTTGCTGCTAGGTCTCAAAATGTCTATCAAAATGAGGGAAACCTTGTAAATTAGGCTCTTCTCATAGCCAGTCAACAGTAATGTAGACATCTCTTCCCCTGATTACTGTGTCTGAGGTGAGCACACATGACTGTAGTTCACAACTGCTAAACTCACAATTGAAGTTCCATACAACAAGTGGGTTGTAAGGTTATTTTTTTAGCCAGGAATAATAGCACCCATTGTGCGATGTCAGTTTGTGTAAAGAGTTAGCTAAAATAAATCAAAGGCTTACAAAGACAAATATTGTGCATTATATGAAAGAGCAAAAACAAACCAGTGACATAGTATTACAATAACACTATGTAACACAATTTTTGTTCCTGGGTAGTAAGTGTTATTTCTTAATTGTTTGTGCCTCAAAAGTATAGAACATGGCTATTATTCCCCACAAACTTTGCTTTTGTGACCAGGGCAGTGATATTTCAAAATATCACTATTTCCAATGGGAAAACGGGCAAATGTGTGTCTTTTCGTTCACATAAAGTCAGAAAAAAACATATGAATCCAAATTAACATGTATTTATACTAAAGTAATACAAAAATGACTACAAAAGATTTAGAAGTGAGTAGTTTTACGATTATACTGTAAATGTAAAGTGTAAATACAGTATAATCGTAAATCTTGAAAAACTACTAACTGCTACCCTCAGCTGATGTAATCACTGTGTTGTAGACTGAAAGGCATTTCATATTCAGTTATATATATATATATATATATATATATATATATATATATATATATATATATATAATCATCAGAATTAAATAATTTTCTACCACATAGATAAGATCACATTCAAGTGAGAGCAAAATAAAGAATACAGTAAACAGATGTTATAAACTGCAAGAGTTACATATCGTTCTGTCTTATTACTACTTCTGGCAAAAGCATCTCATGCATCACCCCATTTGTTAATATAGACACATCAAATTATGCACAAAAATGAATGCTGTTTCCCCTTATCACTGTTTGGTGCCTTCTAACACTCACAGCACCGGAACCTGTTGTTGTCATTATCTCAGAAGAAGGGAACTTTGACTGGACTATTTAAAAACCTGAAGCACGTCACTTAACCCCATGTGGTCCTATGTCGCACCAGGTCCGAAATTATAATTTTCCCTTTCCAGTCTGATGTTGGACCCTAAAGCATAGGTCGGACATAACACTGGTTAGTCGTTTTTTCTCCGGAAAAAGCTGAGAAAACCTTTCAATGGCCAAGTGAGACCGAAATGAGCCAAATGAAGATGAAAAAAGAGGCATATCTGAGCTATACAGATAGACCCTGCATTGTGCTGTATTAATTGCCCTTTCTGCTTCTAGCTACCTATCGAGGTGTCCTACTGCAGTTCATATAGACCTCAAACTTCAATCTCAGGTTAAGTATTACATACCTTTTAAAACATGTAAAATATTGTACTAATTGTATTTGCCCTTTTCTGCTCCCTTTAGCCACATCCTGTTGCAGTTCAAGGGGTGTTTTTTTTTTTTTTAATCTTAAAAAAGTAATTATGAAATAAGATTTAAATATGGAGTCATTATCAGTCAGCTACATTAGCAGCCTGCTGGATTTCAAGGTGAAACTACTGAAAATTAAAAAAAAAAAAAATCTTTGCAGAAAATTTAAAAGCCGTATTTTTTTCAATCTAATGCAAAATCTAGATAGACCAATTTAATATTTAATTTACAGCCCCAGGGAAGTTATTACATTACATTATATTTAATGACACATGACATTTAGCACAACATAGCACTTTGATTTTGTAACACAACAACATAAATTTGTTGTACTTATTGTATTTTACCACACTGAAGTGGATACATGTTATTATTATCATCATTATTGTTAATATTAGCGGTCGTATCATTATTATAACAGTTGTCCTATATGGCTGATAGTTGAAGGAATTAATTTTCTAAAGTGTTCTGAGCTGTTGTTGATTGAAACGAGTTTAGATAGCTTGTAAACTGGTCAACGATATTCAAATCAGCTGTTGGCCATGTCTCTTAGCTGGCTGTAGTGTTACAATTTAAAGAATTAATTAAATTAATGGCAGTCTCAGCCACACATGAGGCAAAAAAAAGAAAAAAGGGAACTGATTGATGATTTTCCCTTTTCAAGCTGAAATGTTTTCTCCTATCTTCAATCCTAGAAAAACAAATAAAGAGAGAAGGACCGAAAAATGGGAGGGAGCATTAATGAGACAAGACTGGGGGGCTGGTGGCAGCCTGTTATAATGGTGACAAACGCCAGTGAAAGGGAGTCGGAATGCAGTGTGACAGAGGGCAAGGTTAGTGGGCCACCTAGGGCAGAAGCTACTCCAGCCACTCTCAATATACCGGACATGTGGCCAACACAATGTTATATGTGCATACAGCTTTCTACACTTGTTCACATAGAAGTTTATTGCGTAAAGTCTATTTTATTACAGTTTTTCATGTTTATGTATATGTGGTATTTTTTTTTGAAAATAAAGAAGAAAAAAGTTTAATGTTTCTGAAAAACACAAATGCATAAACATTTAATGCTCTGAAAATGTTATGTATGATGTTCATAAATAAAAATATTAAGTTTTATCCGATTGTTTTTCATTTTCATATCGAAGCCGTTTTAAAAAGGAACCGCACATTTTGCGGGTGCGACGGTTGTATGTAGTCCGAAATCTCAGCGGTTCCAGTGTTAAGAACAAAAGAAAGTCTATCAACGAGAGGTACACATAATCACTCTGATATCAGATCGTACTGTGTTTTGTATTTGCTCTTATTAGGACTGAAGTCATTGTATTTTGTGTCTTGCTCTTAATTGCACTGTAATTTTTTATATGTATTTTTTGTATACAACTATAAGTCACCCTGGGTAGTAGTAATAATAATAATAATAATAAATGAAAGCCTATTGACAAGTTAATACATTTGAAAGACAGACAGACTGCAAATGTGAAAGCATGAAGTAAAAATTATTTTACTAGTGGACTAGCTTTAAGCAACATCAACTAGCAAATCATCCACCAAAGCTGCACAAGAGAGGACATCATTTCAAGCTACATTGAATGCTGTGTCTGCTATAACAGAACCCATTTAAAAGATAATTAGATGCATGGTTTCATATACATAGTATTCTCCGCCTTGTCAAAATAAAGATATCATTTTTCTTGTACTTTTTTGTATTCAGAAAACTCAAATTACAAAGGAAATACTAATTTATGACTCACGCTGTTATGAGTTAAGAGATATGAAAATAGCGTGAGAAACTTCAATATGTTATTGCAACATGTTGACCTCAACATTGACTACATAATGTGCCAAGCAACTCCTTTGCATAGGGCAACCCTTTTCTAAAACTGGGTTACAAATGGGTTATCCGTTATGTATATAGAGAGTAATGCATAGGGTAGTGTGTGATATGAGAATGTAATGCCCACCTAAGGGGTGGGATGCTACATAAGCGTACTCATTTATCACACACTACCCCATGCAGTATTTTTTTATAATCTCTGGTGAGCAATTTTTTTTTGGCTATGTGAGGTATGGTTAGAATTCCTTTTAGTTTGATAGCTCGCGCCAGGGACTCTGTTGCTGGTGTTAATGAGCACATCTTTCCCGTATCAACTAGCTGGTTAACACTAGAACCGCCACGATTATATTCATACCTCGAACCGCCACCGGCGGTCATTATGAAAGTTACATTTTAAACAACCTCAGTATTAAAACGAAAGACAAACTATCAGATACAACTCAAAAACTTTATTTAAGCCCATCATATCAAACATCTGCACAGCCGAAACGTCATATTTAAATGGACAATTAAACAGAAAAGGGTTTATTTTCTAACTTACAACATATAAAGCAATACTTCAAAAAATGAAAAACTATACTAAAAAAAACATTTCAAAAGAAACTAGTGTGTAAACAGGTATATGTACAAACAAAAACGTGAAAAGTAAATCATTTTTTTTAATTTAAAACGAAAGTAACATGTTTTCTCTTGCGTGTGTCACTCGGTGCAACACTGAATCCAGGTTGCTGCTTTGTAGTTTTCATTTATCTCATAGAGGAGGGTTCTCCATGAGTAAGAGGGGAACCCAGGCCAAACCCCTTCTTTAGCTTGCATGATTCTTTGTCTTCTTCTCTTTCAGGTTCTGATACCTCTATTTATGCGAGGGCCCCCAAGTGGTGGAATCCCTCTTGTTTGTCAGGTCTCCTCAAAGACGGTGGGCTCCATCCTGTTTGTTGGGTCTCCTCAGTGACGAAACCCCCCTACTGCATATGTTGGTCCATTGCAGAGCCGGAATATCTCATGTGTTTTAATACATAATAATCCATGTTTTTCTTTTTTCAGTTTGTGAACCTCTTCATATGTTGGGACATTTGAGAGATGGTGACACCTCTTCGTATGTCGGGTCTCCCCAGGGACGGTAAACCCCTCCTGTTTGTCGGGTCTGCTCAATGAAGAAACCCCCTTCTAAATGTTGAGCCTTGAAGATGGGGTTTAATAGAGGCTGGCCCTACTATTGAACCCACACAGAATTCATGGCATAAGATTTTAATTGTTTAAACAGTTAAAACAGGGACTAAATCAAAACTTTGACAACGTGCTAATCACACTTAGAAAAACTGTATTTAATAGTGTTTCCTTTTTATGAGTAGAAGAAATAAGATACCTACAAAAAAAGAAAAAGAGCTATTAAATAGAGTTTTGTTAGGTGTGATTAGTGGGTTGTCAAAGTTTTCATTTGGTCCCAGCCTTAGTATATTTTCAGAGGAGTTTTAAAATGTTTGCACATACATTTGTACTGTTGGGATTGCTGGTTGTGAGTACAGGGATGGCCTTAACATTGAAGGCGACTTTAGAATTCCTTCAATAGGAGCAACACTTTTATGACTAAGTGCAGCATGATTTATTTTTTTAAATTAATTTTTTTGTTCATGAAAAAAACATTTAAAAGCAAATATGCGTTTAACATAACATATGCATCTTGCATATACAGTGGTAGCCAGGGTCAACTATTTACAGCATACATTATATAATTGAAATTGCTTTTTATTTATGATCTCTGTCTAAATATAAAGGTGATAAAACAATCATGCATAGCAGCAATGTAAAAGGCTGTTTCAACACATAGACCTATGATTCACAGAGACCACTAATAAAACGCATTATAAACTTCCTACAAATTGAGCATTTATTCACTGTGCTTTTTATTTCCTTATTTTTTTTATGGAATAAAAATAATTTACTGCATGTTTATCTGGTCCAAAAAAAGGTTGTTTTAAAAAATACAATCTGCTAGTACACATCATTTTGTCACAGAGAAATGCGGGGGGGGGTTCTACTGTGTGACCATCAGATCATCAATCAGTACTCCATCACTGTGGTTCGTGGTTCAAACATTAAAAGTAAAGCCGTAAATATGCTAAATATATACCAATAGCTAAAGATATATCAGGTGACCTTAGAGGTTCTGCAATCCTTTAACACTAGAACCGCCAGATTTTCAAACTACCTAGAACCGCAGCCTGGGTCACTTTGACCCATACATTTTTAAACTGCTTTGTTATGAAAATGAAAGACATAATATCGGATACAAATTAAAAGTTTTATTCATGAACATCATATCTAACATTTGCATCGCAGAAACACCATGTTTAAATGACAAATTAAACATAAAATGCTTTATTTTTAAAATGAGTGCATATACAGAACAACTACAAATAGTGAACAAAATATAATAAAATACACATTTCAAAAGAAACTGGCATGTACATATACCTGTGTATACGTGTAAACGGGTATATCTAAACACAAAACTATACAATCAAAATCACTGTTCCAATACTACATGAAAAGAAAATATAACACTACTTCAAGTTTGACGGCTGCATTGTACTCTATGGAGGAGCGTACATGTCTGCCAGTTAACTGTGCCTGCATCCAGGAGCTGTGTTGAAAACATAGACGCAGTTCCATTGAAAACTTGTGTAAACACGTGTAAACTTGTACATACAAACCTGTAAAACCGAAATGTTTTTTTCTCTAAAAGTAATACCTGTCATTTCAGTTTGCTGTATGGATCTGAGTGCAGCTTGCCGTATTCCAATCAAAATGACTATTTTCAAGGTTAAATATTTCCTTCCGATATATTCCAAGTTGAATTTGTGGAACAAAACGAAGGATTGTTGTCTCCCAGGTACACTGGAAAACAAACAACTAGGCTTTCACTGAGATGGCATCTTGACAAATCCACAATCATAACAATCTGTCTTGTAGTCAGTCTACAAACAAAGGCATGAAATAAAAATAAAAAATAATAAAAAAAACATGTGTGCTAGGAGGCATGTCTTGTTTGCTTGCATTTACAAAAATAATAGAATATCTTACATTATATTAAAAAAAGACATATTGTAATGCATGGATCACATTGACCCACGTTGCGGTTCTAGGTAGAACTTATAATTTTAGAATTTTGTGATTCTGGCTATCAAACTCTGCCAGCGTATTTAATTAATATATTAAGGAAAAGTCAAAAACAGACATACACATACAATTCACATCGAAGAGTAATTAACATTTTAAATACATAATGGGTCAAACTGACCCCTATGGCAGTTCTAATGTTAAAGAAGAAAACAGGAAAATAATTCCCTTTGTGCTGTATTCAGGTTTTAATCTGACTTCTTTATAAGAATGTTTACATTTACACAAACACAAGAACATGTACAGTATTTCTTGAGGCCTTCTACAATTAGCATATGATTTTAAAATGATTTATTCCATTGCAAGGTACCATGAAAACCTGAATTGAAAGCATATTTGATCTTTTCCTTTGCTGAATGACAAAGCCTGCACTTGCTGGATCACATTTACCAATGTCAATATGAAAAGACAGAAGATATTACAGCAGATGCATAAGATCCTCCCCATCAACTTGAATAAAAGCATAGCAAATTAATATCACAGAGATAGGTTCATGAATATTTACTAAATAATCACCTTGAAATTGATTATGAGCACAGCGGTCATTTCAATGAAATATATCAAAGCAGACGTGGATAAAGACAACACGGTTTACATTTGAAGAGATTTATAACTTTTTTTTTTTTTGGCTTCAATGAAACATTTGCATTGTTTCTGCACAGCCTGGTTTCATGCAATGCAAACCACACAGTTGCATCTTCCTCTGATATTCATTAAACAAATTTGTCAAAGGTAAAGCAAATACACTCTAAAATTACAATACAAACTAGCATAAGAAATTAAGAAGGGTTTTCTTCAAAGCCATTTCCTCCAAAGTGTCATTATCACCCATTAAAGTTATACAACCAAGTAATTTAATCTACTCCAAGGTATTCTTTAATTGTTTATTTTGTCTTGTAATATTAATGTGTTTTTTTTCTCCTTATTTTCATAACAGCATCTATGAAGCCTATAGAAGAAACTTTGTCCACTTCTCTAGTGTATTAAAAGGTACTGATACCTTTCCAGCAAGTCAAAGCAGAACCTAAATTAAATATCAAATACCACATTTTGCTAATCTGTAAAGTAGACAGTTACAATAATACTTGACTCATGCATAAAATAAAATATACTAATAAAAAGCTCCCAATTCCCATCTTCTTTTCAAATATCTCTTGAATAGGGAGTGCTCTACTGGGACACACTTAAACCAAGGTCTTTCATTTTACCGAGAACAAAATTCTCTAGCACTTTTGTTTTCAGTTATTCATTTTTAAACTTGCATCGAACCACAATCATGGTCAATCTTATAGTAAAATGTTATTCACGTATTTAAATGAAGTAACTGAAGTTCATTTTACTAAACATGTTCCATACAGTTTAATAAAATAGTATATTCAATTCAATACATTAATTAAGTGTAATGAGAATTTGTGTAATGAGAGAACAATGCACTAGGTAAAGTGGGAACATTGCAGGGTAATGACAAACACCCATGCAAAAGGTTATACTTTTGGTCAGTGAAATATACTATGATACTGTGTCTATAAAAAGGACAATGGAATATATCATATAACTCAAATAAAGATGAGATATTAGCATTTTGTGTGTTTCTGAGGGTGTTCAAAATCTATGCAGATGGATGGGATAACATTTGCTAAATGTAATAACATTGTTGTAGTTAAAAAAATAAATAATTCAGTAACATTTACTGTAGTATGGTATATACTTTTCATTATATTATGTTTTATTTTTAAGTAACTGTTAGAGCTGTTATAGTATAAAGAACTATTTAGATTTTTTTAAATGTTTTTCCAGAATGGTTTTCTTTGAAACAAAATTATATCCCTTTTAACAAATCGCTCACATGACATTTAGCTCATGAAATGATCTGTTTAGGTCTTACAAGTGCCTCCATTTAAACAAGGTCTGGACTAACAGTCATCAATGTTTTCAGAACATGTTCTCCCGGAGCAAGAATATGTATATTCATATAGTACTAATTAGAACTTTTACAGATGTTGGGCTCCATTCACAAAGCTATGAGGGTGTGTTCGCACTGGGTCCATTTAGAGAGTTTAGTCTGCACTCAGTTGGTTCTGTATGTTTGGTGTGAAGTGTGAACAACAGTCTGCTTGGGAAACTAACTGCACCTAGTCCACCTAAAGAAGTGGTCTTGGTTCGTTTTGCAAACACACTGAGTGGTTTGCTTGCTAAAGGTCAATGTGAACAACTGCTGGACTCGGTCCTTTTGCACATAGGAAACAAACTATACAAGGTAACCTGACTTTTCTCGCGTAGTACAGTTCATATTCTGAGGAAACAAGTACAGCAAAAAAGCAAAAAAAAATCTTTGCCAATTACATTTGGGTTACAAGACATCTAAGGAAAACTGGGATTGTCAGAGTTTTCAGCCTTAATTATTATATTTTTTTATTAGATACAAAGGCTAAATTGAGGAGTCCTTCCCATTTTTTTTTTTTTTTTTTAGCTTCCCTTATCGAACTGGTTTTGACAAAAAACAAAGAAAGTTTAATGGACACCATTATTTACAGGTAAGCGGTATAGCTATGGGCACCCGTAAGGCTCCACACTGTGCTAATTTACATCTTGGTTATATTGAGAAATGATTTTTTCATTTAACAAATCTCTCAAATATATTTCAATCTGGAAAAGATACATTGATATTTTTATACTTTGGCTTGGTAATTCAACTACTCTTTTAGAGTTTAATATTTTTTGTAATTCGATTACAGAACATTTATAATTCACTTTGCAATACAATAACAAGGCTCTGAATTTTTTTTAATGTAAGTATGCAGAAGGAAGGTATTCATTTAATTACAGGTTTATTTAGAAAACCGACAGATTAGAATAATTATTTATATGCTCACAGCTGTCATCCTCCATCTTTAAAAAAGAGCTTACCAGTTAGTCAAATGCATCATATTAAACGAATTTGTTCTACAGCTATTTTTACTGATAGGAAAAATGAACTTATGATGTGATTTAAAGAAAAGGGATACAAATATAAGTGATTAAGTCAAGTTGAGTCTAAACTTTAGGATGTGTCGAGAACTGAATTTTTGCATCACCCTAAAAAGCGCAAATTTTTGTTCTGCACTACGTATACTCCAGAGTCCACAGCTATTGAGTTCTTAGGAGTCATTGGCACATTTTAATCTACTAATGCTTCATTTGGTAACACTTTTAAGCAATTGCCAACTATGGTGTATAAGTGAGCTAGGAATGTAAAATATCTTTTAGTACAAGCTGATGTGTCACATAATGGGTCTAGTATATCCACTCTGTCATTGCCCCCTGGTAATTATAAATTTGGCAACTGTACTCAGTGCTGTTACACAAAAAGAATGAAATGCAGAGCAGTTTCTGTCCTAGGTATTATTAATTGCATTACCCGGAATGTTATCTGTGGTATCCAAGGTCCCTGTAGTCTTTTCTATGTAGGGGAAACCTCAAGAGAGTTGAGAATTTGAATTTGTGAGTATAGGAGCGCAATAAGACACAGAGATCGAACTAATCCTGTATCTGATCATTTCATCCAGTGCAGACATAATATTACTGAATTTTTTTATTTTGCCATTGAATGAGTTGGTGTGAAAAAAAGACGTGGAGATGTTAACAATTTCCGTAAATCTCAAAAAAGATATTGGATTCATTTTTTGGACACCTTAACACCAAAAGGCCTTAATCTGGAAAATGATTACAATGTGTTTAATTATTTTTCGTCTCGTTGTAATAGGTCACATTTTAATGTACTCTATAGGTTTTCTAAATTAATTGAAAAATGATGTGATTGTCCTGTTTGATGTATGGTGTTGGTTTATTATTGCCTATTTGTATATCCTAAATTTAAACTGAGCACTTTGTACTGATTGAGATTGTTTCTAACTTATTTGTCCCCGAGTTAATGCTATTATATAGGTGACTGAACTTTACCAATTATCTCAGCATGTTGATTGTTAATTTAATTGTATATTTGAAATTGGTGTGATCTGTATGCGTTGTCCCTTTTTTGTGTATTTAACTTCACTGTGATCAAAGTCTTTTGTCTCTGATGAAGGTCGCATGTTCGGCCAAAATGCCAAGTTGTTTTTATTTTGAATGCTGATAGAACAAAGTATTTGTTTTAATTCAATAAACGAGTGTTGTGATATTCTTATTTCTTTATTATTATTATTTTTGGCTGTACCTTGTCTCTGATTTGAGCACAATCCTTTACATGCTCCGGTCGAAAATTGTACAGTTGTTAATCGTCCCGGTTTTGCTGCTGTAATTATTATTATTATTATTATTATTATTATTATTATTATTATTATTTATTATTATTATTATTATCTTTTTAAGTACAAAACTGTATCATTGTGCTCAGCAAGTTAATAGCAGAATAATGTATTAGGTTGTGTTATCACCATTCAACCATAAAATAATAATATGTTCATAGCTTTAAAAAAAGAAAAATGCAACTGGTAACTGAGGTGACGTTCATTATTTTTCCAGGTTTTCTAAGTGTCCTGGTTGTCAGGGATGGACTCCCTCTTAAAACGCATGTATTAGGAATAAGACACATTAGGGTGTTAGTACGTTACTAATCCTGATAAATATGCTTGGAAGACCCTGGACCTGTATATATGAATATATATATATATTATATATATATGATATATATATATAATATATATATATATATATATATATATATATAGCATGATTTACTACTAGCATGTATGTTACACTCAAACTATTAAAAACAAACAACTTGGGCTAACCGTATTTAAATGGGTAAATGGTGGTTCTATAAATAGCTCATTCTTATTATTTGAGCTGTATTAATCCATCCCTAGGTAATTCATATTATTATTTGAGTATCCATATTACTATATGAGTCCTAATTCCTTTTTGGGCTCTGACAACATCCTTTTTTTTTTTTTTTTGCTGAATTCTAATAACCTAAGCAGAACTGGATTTCAGGTCTGCCCTGAAATAAGTTGATTTTTTTTTTGTATGTACTGGCTCTTAAATGGGTAAACATGTTCATCACTGGCATAGATACATTTATTTTCCCAATTATGTATAAAAATAATCAGAATTTACATAAACTGCCAAAAGTCATTATGTCAACAGGAAGCTTAACATATCCTGCTATTGTCTATCTCTTCCACCTATATCAAAGTAAACAGTTATACAGTATAGCACAGGTTGAATATAATAAGAGTTCTCCTTCAGTTAAGTCCTAATTTGGATGATAAGAAACTAGGAGAAAACAGCAGGTTCTTACTTGACAACAGTCTACGAACGTTGCCTGAAGCTTGCTATTACAATCAAATTGCTTCATTTGATAAAGAAGCAATTATGTGCTGTTCTACTTCAGTTTATTCATCAAACTTTTGAAAAAAAAAAAAAAAAAAAAAACACATTACTCATTTACCCTGTAGCTACAGAATATATGCAATGAACCGGTAATTGTTTTTGTTGACAATCTTTTCAAAGTCTAAACTTAGAAAACTATTTAATTATTGTGCCAGTAGTGAAAGGTTTTTCCACACATATATTGTTATAAAAAAAAATACAGTCTCTTAAATATATATTGCCTCTTTCTGGTCATGTAGGGTGTTGTTTTGATCTTGTTAGGGGAAAAATAACCTTGTGACATGTTTTAGCTAATGTCAACATACAGGTGGGTTTAAAATACAGATGTGGAAAGAAACTTTTTTCTTTATCTCTCTGCTTCAGAAAACATTGATGACAATATGAAACCCATTTTAGAAATAACCTTTTTAATATCATTCGTTAAATACTTGTACTGTGTAGAGATTGACGGTGAAACTCATACAAGACAAATGCGTGGCACCTATTATTTCTGAAATGCCTATTTTACATTTGATCATGCGACACTGGATTATATATAGATTGACTAAAAAAAAAAAAAAAAAAAAAAAAAAAAAAAGTTGAGTTGATATAGCCGTACTTTAAGAAATCATTTTTACATTTCACATTCATGAATTGAAGTAAAAGCTAGACCAGTATCTGCGGAGATTCCTCCAATTTCAGTGTTGTGACATACCTTCAAATCCTGCGGCACACTGACATGAGAAATCTCCAATTAAATGCATACAGGTGGCTCCATTTTCACAAGGCAAGCTGGTACATTCATTAGTGTCTGGTTCACAGACGTGCCCTTCATATCAGAACAAGCAGCGACAGGTATAATTGTACAGCCGGTCCAGACAGGTGCCATGCTCTGAGCACAGGTTTCCAATGCAGTAGTCAATGTCAGTTTCACAGAATGATCGAGTAATGCTATCAGGGCATATATACCTACCAGCACCAAAACAAAGAAATCACATTATAGTGATTTGTTACAAAGCATAAAAATAAATGAATCTTTTTGTTTCTATTAATTCTGTGATGGCATACTATTTATTATAGATCTGTACTGTAATATTTTGTCAGTTTCTCAACCAATCATTCTGAAACTAGTACCTTGACCATAACTTTGTATGTTTATATTTAGAGTGGTTTGGAGTTTCTGATATAGAATGCTGACGTTTGAGAATGAAGAGCTAAAAACACCAGAAGAACTTTCCATTGTCTAGAATCAATCAATCTATTTACTATTTTGTTTTTTATAAAATGATAATGCTTGGGTGGAGATACTTGATCCATAAACTAGGTCAAGCATTCAGTCCAATCAAGGGTTTCTAGATCAAGGCAATATGTTGAGAAAAGAGACAAAATATACCCCAGACCAGTGCAAAACGTTTGTATGTTACAGTACATAGACCGCCTTTGGATTTATCACCGCATATATTATATAGATATATATATATATATATAATATATATATATTATATATATATATATACACTGGTATATATATATATATATATATATATATATAATACATATACAGTGCCTTGCAAAAGTATTCAGACTCCTGACCAATTCTCTCATATTACCAAATTACAAATGGTACATTGAAATTTCGTTCTGTTTGATATTTTATTTTTAAACACTGAAACTCAGAATCAATTATTGTAAGGTGACATTGGTTTTATGTTGGGAAATATTTTTAAGAAAAATAAAAAAACTGAAATATCTTGCTTGCATAAGTATTCAACCCCTGTGCTGTGGAAGCTCCCAGTTTGTACCGATGAAAGAAATTGCCCTAACGAGGACACAATTACCTTACCATTGGCCTCCACCTGTGAACCATTAAAGTTGCTGTCACATTTTCTGGATAAAAACCCCACTGTTGAAGGATCATTGGTAAGGCTGTGAATCTGAAGGAAAATGAAGACCAAAGAGCATTCTACAGAAGTTAAAGATAAGGTAATACACATGCATAGGTTAGGGAAAGGGTACAAAATAATATCCAAGTGTTTGGATATCCCAGTGAGCACAGTTGGATCAATAATCAGGAAGTGGAAGCTGCATCACACCACCCAGACACTGCCAAGAAAAGGCCGTCCCTCAAAACTCAACGCTCAAACAAGAAGGAGACTTGTGAGAGAAGCCACAGAGAGGCCAACAATCACTTTGAAGGAGCTACAGAGTTCAGTGGCTGGGAGTGGAGTAATGGTGCACCAGTCAACCATATCAAGAGCTCTGCATAACACTGGCCTGTATGGGAGAATGGCAAGAAAGAAGCAGTTACTCAAAAAGTACCATCTGAAAGCGCGTCTGGAGTTTGCCAGAAAGCATGAGAGTGACCCAGCTGCAATGTGGGAAAAGGTTTTGTGGTCAGATGAGACCAAGATAGAGCTTTTTGGCCAAAACTAAAAGCACTATGTGTGGCGCAAATCTAACACTGCCCATGCCTCAAGACACACCATCCCTACAGTGAAGTATGGTGGTGGCAGCATCATGCTGTGGGGATGCTTCTCATCAGCAGGGACTGGGCATCTTGTTTCAATTGAAGGAAAAATGGATGGAGCAAAATACAGGAAAATACTGCAAGAGAATCTGCTTCAGTCCACTAAAAAACTGAAGCTTGTGAGGAAATTCACCTTTCAGCAGGACAATGATCCCAAGCACAAGGCCAAAGCAACATTGGCGTGGCTCAAAAACAAAAAGTTGACTGTCCTACAGTGGCCCAGTCAAAGTCCTGATCTCAATCCCATTGAGAATCTGTGGCACTATTTGAAAATTGTGGTCCACAAGCATCGTCCAACCAATCTGAATAACCTGGAGCAAATTTGCCAAGAAGAATGGGCCAAAATCATCCTGACACTGTGTGCAAAGCTGGTACATACTTACCCCAAAAGACTTCAAGCTGTTATTGCAGCGAAAGGTGGCTCTACCAAATATTAATTTTTGGGGGTTGAATACTTATGCAAGCAACATATTTCAGTTTATTTTTCTTAAAAACATTTCCCACCATAAAACCAATGCGACCTTACAATAATTGATTTTGAGTTTAAGTGTTTTAAAAAAATTATCAAACAGAACAAAATTTCAATGTACCATTTGTAATTCAGTAATATGAGAGAATTAGCCAGGGGTCTGAATACTTTTGCAAGGGACTGTATATAGAGAATAATAGATGGGCTTCAGTGAATTACAGGAAAACAATTTCATCTTGAGTTTCTGTGACGTCAAATTCTTTATAACGTATTCTCATTTTGTCGATCATTAATAAACATTTCTGTACTGTAGGTGTTGTTGACTGATTGAAAACAAGACATTTTGTGTTTGAATTGAATGTGAGGGTCATCAGGAGTCGAATGGGTCAAAGTTCAAGTATATTTTTCTCTTTTTGACGTCACTACTGTGGTATTATGTTTTTGTCTTTTGTTTTTTTTAGAATGGCTCAGGATGCAAATATAGCCTTCATCCTATATCCTATATCCTATATATATCTGTGCTGTACATTTGCATGGGTTTCATTTTTTTTTTTTTTTGTAGGCTATCCAAATATTTAGTTTTCTAATTTTAAAACATTGTGTTTTTGCAGAAAGAGGACACAAACACTCATGCTTGAGTTCAATAAAAACATCAATTGATGGGAATGGCATATACGATATGAATTACTGACTACAGTGTAGTTTAAGGGTCCCTACTATTAGCATAATTATGTTATACTGAATCAATAAGACAGGTTTCAGCATTAAACAGAAGTTTATTTTTTATTTTACAATCAGGACAATTATCAAAAAAAAACTGTAATTACTTTATGTGAAGTTGTATTTACTAACATTAATTGAGTTGATATAATGAGAACTAATAGTGCAGACACCTATAGTATATCAGCATTATTTCTTTGCACAAGAAAGCAAATAAAAGATGCTGGTAATGTTGAAATTATTATTTTTTTAAATGTGAGCTTTACATCACAAGAAAATGAAATTACAAAGCAATGCTATATATATCCATATATATATATATATATATATATATATATATATATAATATATATATATAAACAGCTTCTTAAAGGGAAAGCTACTGACTCACAATTGGGTATCACATTTCACGTCCCACTCTGCAGTGATTGGCGTAGCACTAAATTTGATCAAAATCACTATCTTGGGACAGACCACTCCCTATAGTGCTATCGCAATGACTTTATGTTATCAAAGTCGGCCCATGGTGTTTAATAGATTTAGGTCTTGAGTGTTGTATTGAGTACAAATAAAAATAAACATTCAAGCACCTGTACTTACTGATGTTTTCTTTACAAGTAGCTCCATTTTGGCACTGGTGATCTTCACATTCATTTATGTTTTCCAAGCAATTTTTTTCCAGTTCATCCAGGCTGACAGGCAGTGGTAACTCTCAGTTTGACCTAGGAAGCAGCGGCCTCCATTTCCACTTGGCTATGGACATAAAAAATACATTTTTAAAAAAGCAGACCTGAACAAATTATGCATAATTTGCAACATAGGTAAGCATAGGGAAAAGCAGGGCAGTATCAACTCAATAATATAAAATGGGTCTGTGGGTGTGCTGGAGAGCTGATAGCTCCCTATCAGAATTGTTGAGTTTATACTTCTGTGTTTGAATGAGGATAGCCAGGGCAGAGTTTATTTGATTCCACCAGTTCGATTGAGTGGTGCTGCCAGTACTAACATGGCAGTTTGCTTGGCAGCACTTGTACCCTGTTTGAATATGTTGGTTGGGAGGGGAAGTGACTGATCAGCATACAGGGGCATGATATGCAACAGGAGGTGTTAAACTAAGTAAAACAGAGGAGGGTTTAAAATTTAGATGCAAAAAGAATCTGAAGATGTTTTTGTTAGCAGCCTGGTAAAGAAAAACACTGATGACAGTAGTCATAACTTATAAATATATGAAACACTTTTTGGAAACCTCCTTTCTCGCAATATAATTGTGATTTCCTATGTTTATGCTTAGATTTTTATCAATAAAACTTGTTTTTGTTGTTTTAAAAAACTAATTAAACAAAGAACAATGTGAGATTGACATTTTTACAGTGGCATATTGAGAGAGATATGGGTCTAACTTGGCAGAACAAGGTGCTAGTATTTTCAGGCATCTTAAACTATGTTAATTTGAGTTGGGATTACATTTCTCTCTATGTAGATGGCCACGATTCCAAGTAAAATATAAACTGAGGAGGCCAACCATTGATGAAATCAAAGTAACCATTTTACTTGCCAGAACACTGAAAAGCACCTCAAGATAAATGATAACCATATACTGTACACTGTATTCCTTTTATTATTATGTTGCGTTTAAACTACCACCACAGATAACTTTATGTACAAGATCAGATCCTATTTATTTTAAAGTTTGGATATGAAATATTACATTTTAAAGTATACTTTTGACACTATACGCTATAATTATATTGGTACCTACAAGGGAAAATATTATTTTTATTATCAAAATATGTCAAATATAGTCTTGAACATACACTGAAATTTGCAGTTTTTTCACCTTTTTTAATCCAGAGATGATTAAAGCTATTAAACATTTGCAGCCTAATATAGCTGTCCCCAAAGGCACACAGCAAAATGGATTTTTCATGTGGCTTTGAAATTTTATGACAGTTTAAGGCATGAACCACATTGCAAATGCTTCAGTGAAGCATTTATCAGCTCAGGGTAAACACTGCCAGGGGACTTGCACACTGTTACTGATCGAGAAAATCACAACATCCTAAAGCAGATGTTTTCAAGGTGGTAATGCTGTTGTAACTTGTTAATGATACTGATTCACATACTGGTAACGCAGCAACTGGAAATGTAGCATTTAAGTGGCGATAAAAGGGAAATATATTACCCTTTTTTTAAAAATGGTTTCACTATCTGTCTAAATCCTTGTAGCTGTCTACCTTGAGGTACTCCGGGCATGGTGAAGGCACGTGTACTGCAGTCCAATTGGCAAGTCCACACACAGCGAGTCAGGAGGGCAGCTGGTGTTCGGAAATGTGTAAGCATTTAAATCAACCTCACAGTTTACTCCTTGAAAACCTGTCTAAAATACAAGAAGGAAAGTCGAATTAAAAAGGAATGCAATAATCCCACACCTGATGATACATAAAACATATTACATAATATAAAAAATATATATATTAAAAAAATCATATAATAAAAGTAATATTTCCTTTTGTTAAAAAAAAAAGATGCAGACCTGCAATTTTCATGAGATACAGCTGACTGCATTGGTAGCCTTTTGTTGCATATAGCCATAGTACAATACACCTAGTAGTTTGCTTAGAGATTGCTTATGGCAGCGACTGCCTGTCTGACCAGCCCAAGCCAATACTTGTGGTTTCCAAACCGAACCTCGTTTCTGTTACAGTATTACTCCATGGTCTGTGGTCTTGTTGGAAGGAATAAAGAATTGCTGTAAAAAGAACAATAATTAACTTGGAATTGGTGTTATTTTTTAAGAAAAGAAAATGAGGGTACTTTGCACTCACGGCAGAAAAGGGTCATAGTTTTTAAAGGTATCTTGAAAACACTAGGTAATGTGATTTTCCTGATTAATTCACACAGCAGGATAAAACAGTGCTGTTTTTCTGCTTGTGGCATAATACACTGTGTCTTTGGTAAGGTGTTAGACAGCAAGCATTGCATTATAGGTTGCAAATTAAATTGTGTTATTACAAACCCCTTTATCATTGCATTATTGATGACTTGTGTATATTGGATAGAGTCTCACTAATAATTTTAACTAGTAAATCAGTTTTAGGTTATGGGTCACTAAAGTACGACTTGTTCCAAATTATTGTAATTGGTGAACTAAAGACTGCCAATTTACAAGGATACCATTAACTGTACAAAAAGGATCTTGGAACTGCTGTACTGGGCCTCCTAAACTTAAAAGCTATCAAGGACACTAACTTTAAAAAAAGGAAAAAAAAAAACCATTAGATCAATAAAATTGATACTGAGCATCCATTTCAAAGTCATGCTGCTATAATGGAAATATAGGAATAGAAAATATCATGGCCATGATTTACAGTATAGGAAACATAATATATACTACTGCAAGTTGTTGTGGGAAACAGTGTATATTACACTGCATTTAAAAAATACCTATTTGACTGAAATTTTGAATAATAAGTGTGAATGAATCATTTCATATTTTTCAATGAAGTAATTTTGAAGCATGTAATGACACCGCTTAGTTGGAATCTTGTTATGATAATCTGGAGCTCAAATGCAAGAACTGAAGTAGGTTTAATTGACCAATATGAAAATAAACATTGCTGTTTGAATTGTTAGTCTAATACTTTTTATCTAGGTAGGGATTACAGAACGTGTAGTATTTATCTTTGTTGCATCGTGTTGTCCGTACCATGGAGATATATATTGTATTGCTGTGATACAGAAGCATGGCATACAGCAAAAGAAAAAGTAATCACTGCAGGTTTTTCTGTTACCTGCTAACACTCCTCCTTAAAAACAAGGCACTGTCAAGATAAAGTTTTTTTTTTTGGTTTTGGGTTTATGTATTAATATGTATTATGTATATGGGGAGAAATTGTATGTATGAAGTAAAAATTATGACAAAAAAAGCTGTATATCTAGAGTGCATCCATCCATTATTATTAACCGCTTAATCCTTTAAAGGGTTGTGGTGAGTCAGACCCTAACCCGGCAGACACAGGACGCAAGACAGGACTACACCCTGGATGGGATGCCAGACCATCACAGGGCACCACACACAGGGCAATTTAGAGTGACCAATCAACCTGAACAGCATGTCTTTGGACTGTGGGAGGAAACTGGACAACCCAGACAAAACCCACGAAACACAGGGAGAACATACAAACTCCACACAGGCAGACCCCTAGGCTGGAATCGAACCCAGGACCCTGAAGCTGTGAGGCAGCAGCACTATACCACTGTGCTGCCCTATTTAGATTTGTGAATTTAGGGAAATTAAATTTTGGGAATTAACAAGTTTATTACAACCCAAGTCAGAAATTATGTACTAAAATTGTACAAGTAAATAGGTAATGTTAAGTAGACCCCCACCTTAAAATATTATATTCTATATTCAACAGTATCATATATATATATATATATTATATATATATATATTATATATATATATATATATCTATACTATATTATATATATATATATATATAGTGCTGTGAAAAAGTATTTGCCCCCTGTCTGATTTTTGCATATTTGACACTGAATGTTATCAGATCTTCAACCAAAATTAAATATTAGATAAAAGGGACCCAGAGTGAACAAAAACCACAAAATTTTGATACTTATTTAATTTATTTATTAAAGAAAGTTATGCAACACCCAATGCCCTCGTGTGAAAAAGTAATCACCCCTTTAGACTCAATAACTTGTTACGCCACCTTTAGCAGCAACAACTGCAACCAAATGTTTTCTGTATTTGATCAGTCTCTCACAGCACAGTGGAAGAATTCTGACCCACTCCTTCATGCAGAACTGCTTCAACTCAATGACATTTGTGGGTTTTCGAGCATAAACTGCTCGTTTCAGGTCCTGCCACAACATCTCATTGGGGTTTAGGTCTGGACTTTGACTTGGCCATTCCAAAACTTATAATTTCTTGTTCTTCAACCATTCTGATGTAGACTTGCTCGTTTGTTTCGGATCATTGTCTTGCTGCACGACCCAGCTGCGCTTCAACGTCAGCTCACGGATGGGTGGCCTGACATTTCCCTGTAGAATTCTCTGATACAGAGCAGAATTCATGGTTCCTTCAATAATGACAAGTCATCCAGGCCCTGATGCAGAAAAGCATCTCCAAATCATGACACTATCACTACCATGCTTTACTGTTGGTATGAGTTTTTTACTGTGGAATGCAGTGTTTGGTTTTCGCCAGACATAACGGGGCCCATGTTGGCCAAAAAGTTCCACTTTTGACTGATCTGTCCATAGAACATTGTTCCAGAGCTCTTGAGGATCATCCAGGTGCTTTTTGGCAAACTTGAGATGAGCATTCATGTTCTTCTTAGTGAGCAGTGGTTTATGTCTTGCCGCACTACCCTGAATCCCATTTTTGCCCAGTGTCTTTCTGATGGTGGAGTGATGAACACTGACCTGGCAAGAGAGGCCTGCAGATCCCTGGATGTTGTTCTAGGGTTCTTTGGGACTTCCTGGATGATTTTACACCTTGCTCTTGGAGAGAAATTGGCAGGACCTCCACTCCTAGGAAGATTCACTACTGTCCCAAACCTTCTCCATTTGGACAATACGGCTCTGACTGTGGTTTGGTGGAGCCCTAGAGCCTTAGAAATGGCTTTGTAACCCTTTCCAGACTGATAGGCATCAACAACTTTTTTCCCCCCCAGAGGTCTTCAGGAATTTCTTTTGATCGTGGCATGATGTGTCTCTAGAACTTGTGTGCTGACAACTTCACTCTGATGGTAAGGGCCAAAGTTAGTCAGATTTATATTGGGCAGGGCTGGCCCAAATCAGGCCTGATTGTTAATCAAAGTATTCAAACAGCTGACCCTAACTATCCCTTTAGTTGGGTTGAGTTAACTAGGGGGGAATAACTTTCACCTCTGAAGATTGCATGTTTGATTACCTTGCACACCAAACAAAAGAAAGAAGCACCAAACTTTGGTGTCTTTTTTTTCTCTCAGACTCCCTCTTTATACTTCTACAACCCACAAAAAGATCTGAGCAAACTCAATGTGAAAAATGTGCAAAAATTCAGAAAATCAGACAGGGAGTGAATACTTTTTCACGGCACTGTGTGTGTGTGTGTGTGTGTGTGTATATATATATATATATATATATATATATATATATATATATATATATATATAAAAAAGAAATAATAATTATTTCTTCTTGTAAAACCAAGTAATTAAAGTTGGAAAAAGTGGTTAAAAAAATGAATGCAGGGTTCAGAGGTACTTTTAATATTGCATAAACACACACACCAATTGCAATTAATTTATCTTCTCCTTTTTGAACTGTGGGACTGCCTGTTTGTGTAATGGGTGGTCCCAGGGCTGGATTAAAGGACGTGGGGGCCCTACACTGACCCATATTTTGGGGGTCCTATGCATATTATTGTGAATGGTGTTATTGGCATATTGTTTAATCCAGCCCTGTGTTAGGGACAGAGAGTGTGAGTGGAGCGAGCCAATTGTGTAAGGAGCGAGGGGTGGGTGGAATAGGGTAGTTGCTGGAGCAGAGAGGACATTTCCAGCCCGCTCTTTCACAGCACTGATAACTGAGGACAGCTTTATTTTTCTTAAATACATGTTTTGCCATAGATTTTGCAATTTAAAAAAGAAAAAAAAGGTGACAAATATGGATACAGTCACTTTACAATATTTTCCATCAGCCTGTGCATGATAACCATTCATTTTCTAGTTTCAAACCAAAATTAGGCACTTATGTTTTGCAGACTTGAGAATTGCATTAAAAAAAAAAAAATGTGCAAGTAAGAGTAGTACCAAGGTTTTTTTCTGTGTATTATAAATCAAAGTTTATTTTTATTTTGATTATTACTTTTACACTGGCCAAGTCTTAATACTGAGTATTTTTTAGTTAGGTAACAGGAGAAGTCAAACAAACATAAACATGCACGGTTTCATACACAAATGTTTATTATAAAATGCAGTGGCGAACCATCTATGTATGCAATGCATGCCCTAAGCTCACATACACTTTTTAAAAATAATAATAATATTATAATTAGTATAGTAGTATTATTATTTTGATACATAACATATACAATAATAATAATAATCATAAATATGTATTTGCATGTAATATGAATCATATTGGCCGTGTCTGGCATGTCAGTGCATACAATTCCCCCAGCTGCATCTCGTTGCCAGGACAACGCGACGCTGTATGGCAGATCTCCACTTTGGCCTCCCATTGAAAAACTTAGCTATGGCATGCAATTAAAGAAATTAATCGTCCTGATTGAACAGAGAGAGTAGGCCATCTCACAGCTGCCACCTTGTGGGGCACAGGTCACGGAAGACAGAAAAAAAACCCAGTTATTTTGTGAAACTAGAGAATGATTATATTGAAGCAGAGAGACAAACTGATAATTTAGTGAAAAAACAAACAAATGTTGTCAAATCCATTTAGTGCAGGAGATTAAAGAAGAAATCATAAGAAGCAGACCACCAAAACTGAAAATTATGTTAGAGAGCCTGTACAAAAACACAGGGAAAGAGTTAAAACGGTATTTTAGTGAAGTAGTGTACAAGTGTGAGTGGATCTGTGGACGTGGGGAGACAAACAAGCTATTCTGCTGGCCGGGTCTACTTTATGTTAACGAGAAGAGTGTGTGGAATAAGGCTGGGTACCACAATTTAAACAATTAACACAGTCTGAAAACGTCATGAAACTAGCCTGCAACATTTAACAGCATGTATACAGTTATGAACATTTGGACAAGCTAGCATTGATCTGCAGTTAAACGAACAATGGAGACTTGCTGTTAAACAACAACGAAAAAGTCCATCAGAATCGTGAGATTTTGCAAAAACTAATGTGTTTTATGTCATTTCGGAGAACAAGAGCTGGCATTTCGTGTGCATGACAAATCGAATGACTCCCTGAAACATGGAAATGATGTCGAACCCTTATAGCTAGTCAGTGAGTTTGATCCTTTACTGAAGCAGCATTTAGAAACCTCAACTTTTTTCTGAGACATCTAACAAGATTCAGAATGACCTAATCGAAGCAGTGAGTAATGTCCAACTTAATGCCATTGCCAAAGAAACTGAAGAGGCCACCAATTGTTGCTATTCTACTTGATGAAACCTCAGATACAGCCAAGAAGTCTCAGTTTTCAACTGCACAGTTTACAAGACCAAACACAATGATGTTGTGGAACACTTTGTTGGTTTTACTGATGTCAGTAACAGTCGGACTGCAGCTGCCCTTTTCCAACATGTTGATGCGGTGTGCCAGAAGTTTAAATGTGGTGACAAGTTGATTGCTCAGACATACAATGGTGCAGGAGTAATGGCAGGTGAAGTAAGTAGGTTTCAGAAACGTGTGTGTGAAAAGTTCCCTTGTCCACTTTTTGTTCACTGCTATGCACATGTTTTAAATCTTGTCCTCAATTTTGCAGCAAAGAATATTAGGGCATGCAGGATTTTTTTCAAAAATTTATAAAGAATAGATGCATTTCTCATGATCTACAATGCGGTCTGAGCTTCTTCACAACATAGTTTTAAACTAAGACTGCCTTCTGTTTGTACCACTAGGTGGAATTTTCTCTTGAGGCTTGTACAAACTGCTAAGCAGAACAAAGGTGCTCTGATCAAACTCTTTAAAAGCATGGAGCAAAATCCAGCAGACTGGGACTCTCCATTCTATTCCCTTTCTGACCACGTGTAACAGGGGGAGATCAGTGTTGACTCTTCTGGTGTATTCATAGTGCTGCAGGAAGAGGGAAGCAGCCATTCAATATCCGCCTGTTGGTCATGGCATTGACACGGAGAGGTGGAAGTGAGGGTGTGTGGGCTTTCCCTCTCTCTGAGTGGCTGAGAGGCAGATCTTGCTAGCCCTAAGAAAAATAACATTCTGCTGTTCCCTCAGGTCTGCCCTTCTAAGATGTGCTGATTGTGCGGAAGCTCTAGTCCAGGACCGAAAACTGCCGGGAGAAAAACTGGGAAAGAAATCCAAAAGAAAACAAAACAAAAGTTGTGCCAGTGGGGAAACCTCGGGCAGACCCCATAAGTATTTTTACAGCAGGCTGAAGGAGCAGCGAGGGTAGGACGGAGACCCGGGCCGTGCGGGTAGCGATGGCGGGGTAACGCTGCCGACTGCAGCACCTTTTATTATATCTGACTGCAGTGTTCTTTGCTTCAAACCAAGATGTACAATATTTGTATTCAGCATATTCGTGAGGCATCTGACTGAATTGACTGAGTTTTTGAAAGAGGTGACGGAGATGAGTGTACGTGAACCAAGGCAAAAAAGAGTGAGACAAGAAAGATCAGATGACCAAACAAAATATAAAACTTACTTTTTTAGGTCATTGATAACATCAGTGAACTGCTGTCAGTAAAATTTGAAAGAGTATAGAAACTTGAGTTTGTCCAGATGCTGAATCTAAAAAAATTCAGAGTTCCAGACATATTTTCCAGTTGATACTAAGAAATCGCTGGAAGCATTTTATCCGAATGTTTTTGACAGTAGCTGGTTTCGTGCTGAACTGTGTGCTGGGTATAACTCAGATCAGCTGCAAGGTAAAGGTGCGTTTGACCTGTATAAAACGATGCATACTCTGGACTTACAAACTTGCTTTTCAGAGGTCAACAAGTTGGCAGCATTAATTCTAACTATTCCCTACTCTATGGCCACAGTGGAAAGATCTTTTTAAACATTAAAGCTGAAAAAGATATTCACACAGAACACCCAGGCTGGTGAACGTGAGCAAACTCAACCTCAAGCAGCTCTTCTGTAAATTGTTCCTATGAGTCACTCATCTTGAAAATGAACAACATTGTCATCCCTTATACTACATGTAATCTTTGCCAAAAAGGCAGAGATGCGATTTCATCTATTATGCATCTCAAATTGCAAGATTGATCAGTGACCCGGATGACCATTTACCATTATGCTTGCAGACTGTGTTTCCCAGCCAAGTTTTGAAAATACAGAAATACTAAAAGCATTATAAATCTAGCATGAAGTGTGACCCCTACACCCCTACTCCCCTGATGTACAGTATGCTTTCTAAAAGGTGAAAAGCTACAGAAAGGTGTTCTGGTTGACAGCAACACAAACAATAAATGGTTCTAGTTTGTCAGTTAGCTCTGAATAGGACACAGAGTACACTGATAAACAGTGTGCTACAGCATCAGTGCCCTTCAATTTCTGTAACATACAATAAAGTACATTATAAAGCAATCCATTTGGGATACTGATTGATTGGAAAGATATGCCTTAGAGCAACATTATCCATTTGGGTGTTATGTAAGATTGGCCTCAATTCAAGACAGTTTGCAGACAATGTGAAACAACATTTTAGATATCTGCAGTCTTTTTTGGCATTGGTTCAGTTTTTTCCAGTACTTTCTATTAGCTCAATTATTTGTCTAACTATAACACGTTAAAGGGAATATTGGTAGGTATGAAAGTTTACTTTTGTTGTGCTTATCTTTGTTTTGTGCACATTTCACCTTTTGTTGATGTTAATGTTTAGTCTCTTACTTGCCAGTATATTGTAGTTTTTCCAGCCGATTTAATTTCTTGGTGCGCTAAAAAAGGTCCCCTGAAGAAACAGTTTTTCTAGTTTCACAAGAAATACAAGCATTTTATATATATATATATATATATATATATATATATATATATATATATATATATATATATATATATATATATAGTGACAGGATGGACAAGGTGGTGTAAATGATTACAAGGTCCACAACTGTAATTGCTTAACATCAGCTGCTGGCAATATTTATTTTTGTTAGAAGGTGAAGGTAACAGAAAGAAAACAACTAGTGGTAGACTTTAAACTGTCTGTGTGCAATTTAGTACCGCCAGTCTGACACCATTACCTCCACCAGAGTACTCTTATCTACAATGGTAGTTGTGTAAGGCTCTGGTGTACCATACCCTTGACTATACAGTTCACACAGACTACTATTAACACTATATACATTCAACAGGGTATACCTGACATGCACTTGGTTGGTTTGCTCTTGAGTGGGGGTTTTGCAGTCTTTCTGCAACTACTCAGTTGCTTTGTTTAAACCGTAGGCGTTAGTAAGTAATTCTTTGCTTCACTTACTTCACTTCCAATGAAAACCGTCATTCAATTCTGGCTCACTTGATCTGGTTACCTCTGTGCTGAGCACATGGCCAGTCAACTTCTCCAACAGACTTTGGTTTAACTGGACTTAGAGGCTAGACTCCACTCTCAAAGGTCCAGGCTTTTCTTTTTCTTCAAAAAGGCACTTTATGACCAAACACAAATTTCCTTTTGTTAAAACACTTGACTGCAAACACCCCTCTCACTCTTCATTAACTCCAACCACTTCCCCCATGCAAACTCCCCTTGCCCCTTTTAAAGATAGCAACCCTTCAGATCCAGGTCATCGGTCAATCATAGAGTTCTTTTCCTTTTCCTAGATAAGTCTACCCATTTCCCATAGCTCTATCTGAAACAGCGCCACCCCTAAAAGTGGTCATTCCATTGTCATTACAACAAACCATATTTTGATAAGTTGCATCTATTTCAGGTTAAAACATGGATAAACTAAGTATTATAATCCTCTATGTTACAATATAATACTCCCCACTGTTCTATATTCGTAACATTAGCATATTATACATATATTTATATATAATATATATATATATATATATATATATATATATATATATATAATATATATATTTAAAGTTTTATATTAAATAGCACTGATGTAGTCATTTCCATAGATATTAAGACATTTTAAGGTAATTATTATGAGGATTAGCTAGACATGAGGTACATGCTTTGGTACATTTTTTTTTTTTTTTTTTTTATTACATTGTAGTATTTTTTCTTTCTTGCATATAAACTAAAAAAGGTGTTTCAATTTATTTGTAAACTATATTGTGGTCTATGATTTTATGTAATCTACACTTTATTGTGTTTGTTCAAGTTTTTTTTTTTTATTGTGTGATGTATTTTCTTTTAAAATAAATTACCATTTGCAGTTTACATAACCTTATGCACAAACAAATAATATTTTGTGCTATAGTTTTCAAGACATTTCAAATTGTTTTAGTTTTGTCTTGGTCTGACTTTCACTTGTAAATTAACATGTATTTTCATCACTCTCAAACCAAATGGCTTGATCTGTGGTTCTAGTTTACTATTTACTATTAAAAATAAATCTGATAATGACACTGTTCACTGTTTCTTTTTTTTCTACTTATTCAACAGTGCAGAGTATTGCCTTCCAAACTAACAAATGCCTTTCTGTCTATTTTTAATATTTTATTTTCAATTAAGAATCACTGACTTGAAAATATGGCAACATTCACCAGAACCTTGCTTTACCCCTACAAAAAATAAAGCATTAATTTTGACATAAAATTGAACTTCCAGCAGACATGTTCCAAACAATGCACCTACCTTTTTTTATGCGTCTGCAGTTTAAGACGTCACCACTGCTTTCTCTGTTGCTACAGCACTCTACTTTTGCTACTGCTTTGCACTTCTCAGCCACCGTAGTTACAACATTGATTTCTGTGTTTTATCAGTTGCCACTCACTGAGAAATTAGCTATTTAAAACTCATTCCTTATCATGGCACAAAACTGACAATTAACTAACTCCTATTTTTTCAGAGAAGTAAACCACCTGTTAACTTTACAAAACTAGAACCAAGCACATAAGTTAAGCACTCTCATGTGTTTATTTTGTAAAATGTTTTTTTTTTCTCCTTTCAAAAAATAAGAGCTAATTAAAGAATGGAGGAAACCCTTTAAAACATGGCCTTTGGAATTGAATGACCTTTTTGTGTGTTTACCAAGACAGAGGTTGCCAGAAGTTATTTGATTTTATTTCTTATTTTGATAGTCTTTGTCTTTAGAAAATGCAGTGAACTGTCCAGCATTCCAAGCTGTCTTCGTCTTCATGGCAGCAATGGTGTTTGTGTATGTCTACGTTGTGCTCATATTTTGTTTACACAAACATTTAAAAAACAAAAAAACAAATACAGTTAGGATGCATTTTGATGATGTGACATTAGGCTAGGGTAAAATAAATGATTAATAGCTAAGCCTGGCACTCTTGGCAAAATTCAAGGTGTTTTCAATTATTTTGTTTTATGTATTTTGATTTATATCTATCATGTTTTTCGTGTAAATGATTTACTATTATTGAGCTTGTCTATAATTACTTTCACTACAATAATTGGGCTAATATACCCAATATGTTTTTGATTGAGTGTGTATTTGGCAGTGCAATTTCATAGGGGGGAGGGGAGGGGAGGGGGGGCTATCAGCAAGGTCTGGTTCTGATTGGTGGAGTACACAGAAAGAAAAAACATTAGAAGAGAATAATAAACAAAAAGCAGTGTAAAATGCCACACAATGCTTTTAATTAGCACTAAAATGCTTTTGTAATCTAGCGTTCATTCAAATCCAATTATAGAATGAAATGCACTGTTTTAAATTGCATTGGGTTAAGTAGGCGTAGGACTTGATATATACATATAGTCACAAGTCCAGCTTTTTAATTTAGGTTTGTGATGGGGTGACCACCCCTTGTGTATATTCATTTATTTATGTATGATTATTGTTTTCATTTTTATTATCATTGTTATTATTGATGTTTGTGTGCAGGTGGACGAAAACCGCCGGTCATTATTATTTATTATTTGAGACCGGCGAAAAAGCCGGCCGTATAATGTGTAGTTAGGTGGACGGGGTTAAATCCCCATCTTGATAAATCTCGTGGGAATGTGACTGGGGCCTTAAGAAGGTAATTGTTTGATTAATAGGCAATTAAGCCTCCAGCCACAGAATGTAAAAGGACCCACTCCGGGCTCATTAACAGGAGAACTGAGGAGAAAGACGTAACTATAGAGAAAGAGAGAGAGCAAATGCTACCATGACAACAAGGTTGAAAGGTACTCGTTTTAGTAACATTTAGTATTGTGTGTGTTTATTTCGCTTTGGCCAATGTGCCCTTTCTTTTGTGTTTTGTAACAGTGTTTGTTGTATTATTTAATAAACATACGAGTGCAGCAGTTCAGTTGTGCCCCGTACGCTTTTGTTTGTGTACTGCTTCCTGGATGCTGACATCACCTCTCATGCCCCTCAAAGCCATCCTTGCCACAAGGTTCAAAACACTATACTTGTTATAAACAGAATACTATATAAACATACATGAAGTGCTGGGGTTATTTCTCTCATGGAACAACTCTCACCCCCTTTGGGGTGTTATTGGTTTTTCTACCAGCCACATTTGTAGAATAATCACTGAATGTTCACGGCGTATTCTCCATATATTTTGGTTTAAAACTGAATATGCTGTGGATACTGCATCTTACTAATTTGACACAGATGCCCAAGAGCAGGAGGATCTGTCCCAGTGACAATGACAAAGTAGTTTTCCAGTGCTGAAACTGTATTTCTAGTTTTGGCCTTTGGGAGATATATAAAAAAAAGCTGCAGTTGTTTAAAGACAAAAGAAGCAATAATTTGCTTTGCTTTGAGTTTTCTTTCAGTAAAGCTTCTGTCAATACAAACTACTGAAATAATAAAAAAAATTGAAACTCTGGCAATAATTGTGTTATAAAAAGCTATTTCATATGAAAGATGTGTTGAACTACTGGGTGAAGGCAACCTATATACAGTGTGTCCACGGTATGACGTTAACTCATTAGTCAGCAGAATGCATATTTCTATTATTAGTAAACAACAACAGCTGTGGCTATTCTCTGATAACCCTACAACTATCATGGGGCTTCCATGCAAGTTTTTTTTTTTTTTTTTTAGTCATTTACATGAGAAAAATGTCTTGTGTAAAATGCTTTTTTTGGGTTTCCGTTCGCTCAGTTTATTTTACTCATGTAAACAGGGCCTTTTATTCGACGTCATGCAAATGAATGGGAAAGGTCAGGGTTCATATGTAAATTAGCTATATGTAAAGCAGAGGACTGGTACACAATTTTCATTACATGAGAGTAGATGTTGAACTTCATGCTGATTTGAAATCGTCTCTCGCCAAGATAAGAAACAACTAAGACGTAGCTTTGTAGTAAACTAATGTGATCCAACTGCATCTCCATCCATTTGTGTTGTTTTCCATTGGATGATATAGATATCCGTCTGTCTGGTGTTGATTGCTGAAGTGTAATGCTGGCTCCAGGGATCAGTTCATTTTGCCTCCCCAGCGCATCAGCACACACAACGGCTGTGATTATGGCTCCGATCAAACCAATGCGGTCTCCCCAGTGCTTCAGGGGGATTGAGCTAAGTAGAGTACATCTCTGGGGTCTTCAAGTGGGCACCTTCCATCCCCTGTGTTTCGTTGACTAGCCCACGACACCTCAAGAGGGCTCAACATTGATTCTGGCATCCCAGCATCACCCCCCTCCATCCCCCACACAGCTCAGCCCAGCTTACTTACCTGTACAGCGTTGCTTTCTTTCTATTGTGCTTGAGATCCCCATCCAGAATCTTTCCATCATAACCACAGCCAGTTGCTGCTCCTTTCTGCTGCTTCAGATAAGTTCTTCATTGTGCAACGCAACTCTTGGTGTATCTAAGTCTAAAATTAAAATGAACAGGTATTGCAGATCACCATGATGTTTATATATTATATATATATATATATATATATATATATATATATATATATATATATATATATATATATATATATATCACATAATTAATGTTACAAAATAAGAAACTACTTCCGTGACACCACGACTTGGCTGTCTAAAAATATAGAAAAATTACGTTATTTCGTATAACTGCAATGTGCATATGAACGTACGTGGTATTGCATGCACCAAGAAATTTGTGTTCTTTGCAATTGCAAGAAGTCCGAATATATATATATATATATATATATATATATATATATATATATATATATATATATATATATATATATATATATATATTATCTGTTTTTTTCAGGCAATACAGCATTTAAAGGATCAGATGATGCTCTGTATACTACCCTGGCTTAGAAATCCTACCCATTCGGACGGCTGACAGCTGTTGAGGAAGCATTCAACACCACATTTGGGCAAATACAGGGTAGTGGGCACTTGAAAGGGAGGCGTGGATACTGATGAAATGTTAGTTCCCAAAATTGCCACTTTTTGCCAACAAAATGAGGTGGAATCAGTTGCTGCCTGTGAGACTGATGGGGAAGGTTACAAGTACTGCCAAGTCTCATGAAAAAAAAAAAAAAGCAAATGCAAGCCCGCGACTCTCAAAAAAACAGCCCAATCCCGCTTATTATAAGCGGACTTGGCAATTGCAAGGGTTACCTCAGCTGCCAGTTTCAATTGGACAGCAGCGATCTGAGGAGTCTCGTGCTGTTAGAGATTCTCTCCTTTCTTTTAAAATGTGTTGGATTTTCTGTTGTGTTAAATATTAATGATGCACACAAATAAAAAAACAATCAATAAGTTAATTTTCAATTTTATTTGTACAGTTCTGAGAGGGCATCAACAACTTGTTAGATGTTGTTGACTTGTTTTGGGCAATCGAGCTGGGTCATGACATCCAGTTCACCAACTATATTTACTATGTTCCCCACTAACTATCCCTTGCAATATCTGAGTTAAGGATTAACACGCTCATTAACATTTACATTTACAAATGGGCATGGATTTCCCATGTGTTTCATCATTTACACAAGTAAATGAGATTTACCCTATCCCTCTCTTTGGCCGTTTTTTTTCGGCCGCAAACCAGATTTACACAAGTAATGTCTGGTTTAGCGAGGGGCTATTGTATGATTATGAAAAGCTTTTTAAAGTTGAAGGTAGGGGCCCCACTACAGAATCTAATGGAGTTAAACTGCCTTTATTTTTTTATATATAACAGTATTAAAATAAGTAAAATGAATACAAAACAGAATGCATTTTAGAGATGATGTTTACATTTAATAAAAACAATGCTATTTTGATTCTTGCACCCTTGCATGAATAGCCATTATCATTCGGGCTCCCTCTGCTTCAGCAAACCACAACTCCTGCTATTTATTAGAACAATGTCACATGACTCTTGCAGTGCTAAGAAGACACAACAAATATTTAAATTAGTATACTGTGGCCCTTTTCATTAACATATTTTCTCTTAGTACCGGTACCGGTACATATGACAAAATGTATACTTTGCGAATTGTCACAATGAAATAGCAATTTTCACTATGTTTGCGCTGCAACTGGCCCATCTCAGTACATCTACCTCCTTCAGAATTCATGAATGTGTGTAACATTCTCCTTATTGACATGCAGTGTTATTAGCTGTATTTTCTATAAAATGGTCCGTCCCTTTTATTTACGCAATTTTAATGATTTTCAAATGGTACTTTTCAATGACTGATTGAATTGATTTCCATTAACATCGATTCTAAAACCTTCTCTTGGTTGAAAATGTTTCAAACTAAATATAACATGGTTATTATTTGTAAACTACTAAGACTGTGTGGTCCAGTGGTTAAGATATAAGCTTGTAAGAAAGCAGTCCCCAGTTCAAATCCCAGCTCTGCAACTGACTCATTGTGTGACCCTGAACAAGTCACTTAACCTCCTTGTTGTTGTAAGTGACTCTGCAACTGATGCATAGTTAACACACCATAGCCTTGTATGTTGTAAAGTGCTTTGTGATGGTGGTCTACTAGGAAAGGTACTATATAAAGACTGTTGTTTCTGTTTACAAAACTCTAAATCCAAACTTTCTAATGAAATTCTATTTTGAACCAACTGGCTAATTGGTTACCAAAATTGAAAGCCAGTCACTAAGAACCTTGACAATTCAAAATTATCCAGTTTGAGTTATGAGATATACACTCTCAAGCGGAAAGTTATATAAAAAGGAAAATATAATGTTTTATATGAAAAATGCATGTTTAATTAAAACTCTAGAATTTGAGACCTAAATATAAAATGAAATTACAAAGCACATTTCATTATTTCTTTCTGTTGGATTTGCAGAGTATTAATAACTGATGAAACCATAATTAAAAAAATAAAATAAAATTACTTGTTGTGCACTTCAAACTCACATTTCACATTTAAAAGCATTTACCTTTTCACTATGTAGGTTAAACCTACACTTCTTAGTTAATTTATCTTCTGAAAGGAATATATGAAGGGGCTGTTGAAAATGTCACGCTGAAGGTGAAATTCTTCAGTTTCCCCAAAAATATAATATACAAATTCAGTTGCTATGGAAATATATTAACAAAAATCTATAATGCTAAAGGTTAATGCTTCTTTTAATGGTGATATTAAATTAATACATTTCACACATTTATTTTGATATTAAAACACACATTAATACATTATGTGTGCTTGAGCTGTCAAAAGCTTTTATATTGTCTGAGGTATTAAATTAGTTTTGCATGCATTCAATTACTTACACTATATCCTCCAATTATGTTGAGACACAATCCTTCATTTTGACAGATGACACTGAGCAACCTGCAGTCGTCAATGACATCCTCACAGTTCTTCCCAGTAAACCCTCGAAGGCATCTAAACAGACACAAGAGCATTAAGAGAGACAGTCATTGCCCTAAGAGTTAAAGATTTTTACTTTTTTTTTCCCCATCAGAAAATAATGTTAAATTAGCTTTGTTTAAAAACTTAAATACATATTTACATCTTTAAAATGTTTTAACCACCTCCATAGGTCATTATCTGCCAATTACGCTTAATTATACCCTGAATGTAATTTTGAGCACTGGCTCTGTCAATCAATGTGCAGGATTGCTGGTTTGTAACTCACTGGTAAAGACCTATATTTTAAAGAAAAACTGATTAGTATTCTGCTGTAATTTGAAACTCATACACAGATGTTTGTTACAAAGTTAAGAGAGACCTTTTACAAAATAATATTGTATTCATTGTATATCCGTAGTACAGGTAGAGATGCTAGCAGAAGCAAAAATGACAGTGTGAGAAAGCTATAAACAGGCAGAACTGGATGTGGCTGTTGGAAACAAATTGCAGCACCTTGAAAAGTATATTGGTAGTATACAGAGAAGCCACATGGCTCCAGGGGTTACAGAATAAGTAAATAATTTATTTTTTATTTTTATATTTTTTAAGTAACACCAGGTGGCTTGGAGAGTGGGGGGGGGGGGGGGGGGGGGTAACCTATGCAATTATTACCACACACCCCTGTAATTATTTCATGATACATGCATACTGTAGGTCACTAAATAAAAAAAATAAAAATAATAATTTCTAAAAAAACAAAAAAAATTTAGAAAAATCTTTGTACCGAAAGATTTTGTGTATTTGTTTTTTTTTTTTTTGCAAAACTCCAAAAATGCTGATTCAGAAGTATTCGTGGCCTTTGATGTTATGATAGTATTGTCTACAAGGTGCTAGACATTTTAATATCATAATGCAGAATCTAATTCTAGAAAAGTCTAGAAAATGCTGGATTGTAGGTGAACATTGTTAGAGAGTATAAAAGTGTTAGGCATGGGATAACTGCTGTCATCACCAATAAGTCAATATGGGAAAAAGTAAAGAGCTATCTGAAGACATCAGGCAGAAAATTATCTATAGTCATAAAGCCAGAGAAGGATCCAAGAAGATTTCCAAGCATTTCAGTATCTCAATTTCAGTTATTGTTTCCATTATAAAGAAGTACAAGACTCATGGTGCTGTCACAATGCTCCCTCATTCTGGAAGAAAGAAGGTTCTTTCAACAAGAACAAGTAGAAGAATTGTGAGGAATGTCAATAACAGTACGAGATTGACTGTCAAAGATGTCAATGTCTATTGGCTGCAAGTGGGACTAAGGTTTCCATTTCAACCATAGGTTGAGTATTGCATGGTGAAGGTCTCAGTAGTCGCAGGCCATGAAAAAAGCTCCTCTTAGGAAAACATCACAAGGACAATCGCTTAAAGTTTGAAAAGTGGCATTTGAATGCTGGATATGAGTTCTGGTCAAAGGTTTTGTGGAGTGATGAAACAAAAATCAAGCTATTTAGTCACGCTGATAGTAGAATACGCTTGGAGAAAGTTTGGTGAGGCATACAAAAAAAAGAACACCATACCTACTGTAAAGCATGGAGGTGGTAATATCCTTCTATGGGGCTGTTTTTCCTCTAATGGCACAGGAAATTTAGTTCCAATACATGGTAAAATGGATTCCATAGCATACCAAAAGATTTTGGCCAATTATCTGAAAATCTCCGCTAAAAACTTGGTTTAAAGCACAACTGGACATTCCACCACAACAACGATAAAACGCACACATCAAAATCTTCTTTAGAATGGTTAAAGAAGAATAAAATCAAGGTTCTGGAATGGCAGTCAAAGTCTCAATCTACATCCGATTGAGAATCTTTGGTATGAGTTGAAGAAGGCTATGTGCAAAAGAAGTCCTCGGAAACTCGAAAAAAGCTCATTGACAAATATCCTAATTGCAGATCCCACAAGTTTCCCATGGGGGCAGTGTCGGAATCGCTTTCTGACCCTATACCTCCTCTTCCTTCTACTCAGCCGTCCTGAAGAGTCTGTCTGTCTCTTTTAACCCTTCACCTGGCTCAAATTTAAAATATGAACCAGGTGCAGGTGATAATTAACAATAAACAAATTAATAAAATAAATATGCATATGCACATGCTTTTTTTTTACCTCTCTCTGCTCACAGTATATACTGTGTGTGTATATATATATATATATATATATATATATATATATATATATATATATATATATATATATATATATATATGGGTTTTAAATTATTACCCAACGCTACTGAGTCTCTTTTTTCTACCCGGGTTTCGATTTAGTAATTTGACAATTTAAATTTATTACGTTAAAAATGTGAAAACAAGCTCTTGAATTAAGCCTTTTCTAAACTGACAGGTTATCAATGTTTTACAGAAAACAATAACACACAGTGAGCGGCAAGTGTACACCTCAATAATAATAACTGCAATTACTATTCTTCTCAGCAACTAAATCGAAAACAAAACAACATAACATCCTGTTGGTTTGTGTCAGTGATAACTCAGTGATTTATTAATAATAACCGTGTGGCTTCCAATATGGAATGGTTTATCTAGTTATTGTGCAGATATAGTTTATAGCAAATTGTACAGATATAGATAAAATAAGTAGCCTTCATTTAAAAATACATAAACAAACCAATAATCCCAGTCTCACAGCCTGGGATTTTGATGCATTCGATTGGGAATTTTTATTTGTGAGTCACACATTCTTCTTCACAGAGTCCTCCCCTGAAACAAAGAAAATAGTAAAAAATAAAATAATAAAAATTAAAAAAACTGAAATGTCATCATTTTTTAAGTATTAATCCCCCTGGGATCTATTGCATCTATTACAGCCAGTAGTCTTTTCACATAAGTCTCTATTAACTTTGAACAACGTGATGGAGCAATATTTGCCCATTCCTCCTTGCAGAATTGCTCAAGATGTATCAAGTTAGTTGGGGAACAGTGATGGACGGCAATTTGAGGTCTTGCCACAGATTTTCGATGGGATTAAGGTCAGGACTCTGACTGGTCCACTCAAGGACATCTATTTTCGTCATTTTAAGCCACTCCAATGTTGCTCTGGCAGTGTGCTTTGGATCATTGTCCTGTTGAAAGACAAACTTCTTCCGCAGTTTGAGTTTTTATGGCAGAGGGATGCAAGTTTTTATCCAGGATGTCTCTGTATTGTGTGTCATTCATCCTCCCATCAATTCTGACAATATTGCCTGTCCCTGCTGCTAAAAAGAATCCCCATAACATCCGCCATACTTTACTGTGGGTATGGCGTTACCTGGCTGGTGTGTTTGATGTGCGCCACACATATCACTTAGCGTTTTCTTTTTTGGTTTGTATTTTCGTGCTCCACAAACGTCACACAGCGACTATGGCTCTCTGTACTCCTAATTTTACAAGTGTGGCCGCTAAATAGACTGATGCGTTCATGAGACCCTCATTATCATAATTGTGGATCATTATTTGTGTGTGTTGAGTAATTTGCATTGGTCTTAAGCTTACATGGGGTGCAGTGCAAAATAATTGCCTGGCTGCAATGCAATTAGAATTTTGCATCCACATTTATTTGCACTGCACCTATATTTACATCTACCCCTTATATGAGCACGAATGATCACACAGTTTACAAGTCAGCGTGGAAAAGAATGTCATTTAAACAAAGCTTTTTTTTACTATTTTATTAGATAATAGTGAATTGGATATTTGGTTTGGAGCTATCAAAAGTTTAAATAAGACAGATTGTAAAGCAATAGTTATAGTGTACTGTGGCAAAGTTCCTGCCTCTTGTGTATTTTTTGTTGTATGTTGTGTGTTAATGTTGGTGTATAGTCATTGGTACACGGGATATAAACGGGTCTGTGTAACACAAGTGTTTAAAATGTATATTTTTATTTAGGCACGAGGATTGCACAGCACTTCACATGCAAGTAAAATGTAATAATATGTGAGCACGGGGAATTGCACTTTATTAATTCACGTGCAGTTGTACCGAGACTCCAATTGAATGATTGATTAGCAATCGAGTCTCGGTACAGCTGCATAAAAGCAGCATGTTTTCACTCACTCGGTTGGAGTGTGTTTGGTGAGTGGAGAACGAGATTGGAGACGGAGGTAATCGTAATAATAAGAAGAGTAATAATAGTAGTTAAAAATGTCTGCTCACCGTGTTTTGTCTATTTGTTTTGGCGAAAGTGCCGTGTCCTGCGTTTCTGTTTGTCTTACAACCGTTTATTTTCTGTCTGTCTGTGCACTGTTAAATGCTGAGCGAGACCATTCGCTCAGCTCCACCAAACTCCACCTCTCTGTCGTTTATTTCCTGGTTCCTGTTTCTGGTCTGATGTCCCCCACTCCGGCCGTCTTTGTGACATGTACATACCCTACTTTATTTTAATAAGCTTGAATGGACTGGGCCAAAGTTCTGTTTAACAAGCTCAACAAAGACCAATAAAGGCTCTTAAAATGATTGTATCCCACAGTCAAGTTCAATCTTACACTGGTATATAAAGATCACGCAGATCAAAGATGGCATCTTCAAAGTGAACAGTCTGTCAAACAAGCTACAGGATGTAAGTAAAAATAAATCTAGCTGCTTCACAAAGAGCTTGGCTGTCTATATACAGAGTTTGGTGCAGTTTGTTGACAGATTGCCGTGGTTACACACTAAAGGGAGGCCTAGCGTAGAATTGAACATAGCTGATGTTGGCTACCAAAAGAACACATGGGGGAGGGACCTAGCATAGCCAATAGAGGCTGCAAAGGGGTTAAATCAAGTCTGTAGATTTAGACAGGGTTTATTAGATTATTCAGATTTTTCAAAGATAATTTTTATAAGCATTCTTTTAAAAACATGTCTTAAAGATTTGTGACCAACATCTACTATCTGCAGTAAGTATCAAAGATTCAAAGGAATTTCCTTAAAGGTTCCCTCCAGTCTGACGGTCAACAATTGAGATTCAGTAAGCTGTACACCATGTCTAACCGTATCTGGATTTTTCCCCCTGATTCAAAGCAGAAAGTGCCTGCAACATGCTCTCTTGACAATTTCTCAAAGTTGTCAAGAAAATGTGTTGGGTGTTGCTCATGCAAGTCCTTCTATCTTATAGGGGAGTCAGCAAGAGCAACCTCAAAGTCAAAAACATGACATGTTGTCAAGGCATGAAAGTAATAGCATTTCCTATTGTATTTTTGGACCCAATTAATCATGCAAAAAAAGCAGAAACAGCAATACAGTTAATGTGTGCTCAATGTGGACTTAAAGACTAAGCTTTAAAGACAATCATGCATTTTGTCACTAAACTACATATGGTTTGGAGTTATGCTCTGATGTCAATTGATTGTTCATGCTCGTTTAAATGGGAGGAGTTATAATTATTGTACTAAAAGCAATGCAGCAGGCTGTACTTATAAGTATAAATACTCATGTGCCTAGGCTGAAATCCCTGCATCTGTAAATAGTGTATTTTTGTTTATTGTGTGGATTTTTGTAAATACAGTTTATTGGAAATAAGTTTGTGTTAGATATGACAGGGCTGTGGTTAGAATCCCCACCCTGACTAGAACTAGTGTGGAATGTGGCCAGGCGTTATTTGATTGATTGAGTATCAATTAACCCGTGGCCACATGATTTAAGGAGCTGGAAAACCAATTCCTTAGCAATTCCAGCTCAAGCTGGAGGGGAATTGGCTGGGAATCCTCACAACTGTGTGTGTGAACCAGGGTGAGCAAGTGAAACAACAAACTTGTGATCGCCATGTGTATACCGGGATCATTGGAACTAGGATCACCATGTGAGTTAACCGGGATCCTAGTTTAGCATGGGATTAATTTAGGGGATTTTAATCCCACAAAAGTCTATTTCAGTGTGTGTTAGGGAGAAGGTTAGAGGGAGCAGTACTCGGCCACTGTTTTGGCCAGCTTTTGTTTTCTTAGCTACATTTTACAACAGTTTTGTTTTGCCATTTTGTGGTTATTTTGTTTGTAAATAAACATGCGTGCCTACGTGGTGTGTCAACCACAACTTCCGTGCCTCTTCTGTCTGTCAGCGGATAGCCACATTGCTTAGCTACTAGAGAAAATAGAGCTCTCAGTCAAATTACATGATACCAAGCCTGTAAAAAGAACCAACCTTTCTGCAACAAAGCCCTTGAACCAAGAAATGAAGGAGTACTTGCATGATTTGATTGCCTATGGGTTGGTGGAAAAGTCTAAATCTTTGTATTCATTACCGATTGTGTGCATGAGAAAAAGAGATGGAAGTATGCGGCTATGTATCGATAACTGAGACTTGAACAGACAAACATTTGACAGCTTGTAGCCAATATTATTCCAATATTATAACAGCAAGAGAACATTCAAAGAGGAGGTTAAATGTCTAAGAGATATAAATGGCAAAATCACAGACGAAGAATAAAAATAGCAAATATATTAAAGATGAGATTCTGGGATCAATAAGCTACCAAAAACCAATGGCCTCCTTGTTTGTAAACTTTCTTATCTTCTTATGCTCTTAATAGGCGGCAATGCCAACAACCATACATTCTCCACATGCATTCTGATGCATCAAACCAAGGCGTGGGAGCTGTGCTATATCAGAGGCTTTGTGATTGCTTATGGGTCACGAACTTTCTAAATGGTTCAGAGATGGCACTGAACCGTCTTAAATCATGTGTGAAATGCTATGCCGGCACTGAAGCGCTATAGTGGGCAAGGATTGAAAGTCAACATCCCACATGACTGCATACCGGATGTGTCGGGTATTTTTTGTTACACGCTTTCATTTTTTTTTCAAAAATGCAATGGCTGATCAAGAATGAGGTAGTAATTCTGTAGGGCACGTTATTCTAACATCACAATGAGTTTTGTTTTTGATGGTAAGTGGCATTTATGCATCACCCGATGAAATACTATTACTGGCGCGATAAAGGAGATGGTAAGTTTTACACATATGGGCCACAGCGTCTAAATTGGGGAGTAAATTGCTCAATAACCCAATTAATGATGTAGATATACAGTATATATACTGTCTTAACGATGACCTTGTATAGTGACTTGATCTTCAGCCTGTGACTCTTGCTGGTGTATTTCAGTAGTAGACAAACCAGTTTTTAATAAGATAATGCCCTCTAGTGTGCAGAAGATTATTATTATTATTATTATTATTATTATTATTATTATTATTATTATTATTAATTAGTCATTTAGCAGATACTTTTATCCAAAGTGACTTACAGAGAATATGAGGTGAACTATGCATCACAACTGCTGCTGCAGAGTCACTTACAACAGGACCTCAGTTTTACGTCTCACCTGAAGGACAGTGTACAAGGAGGTTAAGTGACTTGCTCAGTCAATGACTGAGCTGGGATTGAACCTCAAACTTCCTGGTATCAAGCCCCTTTATTGGATCACCAGTAAATTTTAAGTAAACTACATATTGCATTGACCTCAATTTTACTATGGAGTATACAGTGTCATATTTCACCATATTTTATACGTGGCTATGGCTACCACTGTATTTGTGCACCTGTGGGCTGCTAAAATATTGGTAGTACACCTCCTAAAATACATTACAAAATACACTAATTGAATAGTTACTGTTCACACTAAAGGTTCTGCTATCGACTGACTTCTGATATCTGGTTCTAGAGGTGAACACATTGGCTGCAATGAATCTTCTCCTTTTCTCATTTTTATTGTAATTTACAATAACTGTCTCAGAGATTCTGTCTCTCTTTAATCCTCCACATATGCAGCACATGGAGATGTGAGTCTGTACTGATTTCAGTCCTAGCTAATTATAATTTTCTCCTGTAGACTTGAACACACATACATTGCCCCCAGAATTAAACACTGCAACCTGGTTCACATTTTGGTCCTTGGTCCACACACTGCCAACGAAGATAAGCTGTTGAAGATACATTCTCCATGATATAAAGTGTTTCAAATTGTATCATTGCAATTGCTTAAAATGATGTAATGAATACAAATTACATGGTTTGGATCTGGAGCAATACAACCAACACCAATACACTGCCAACATTTTGCTCACCACTGTAGCATTAGTACTAACAAACAAGCAGCCACTTAGAGACACAAATACAATATTATCAGGATTTAAAGGAAGATGTTCAAAAAGGTCAAGAAAACTCCCTACAGAAAACCGTATCAGAAATGCAAACAAATTAACTGTACCCTGAGGTGACAAAACCGCTGGAATAGAATCAACTGAATATATGGATAGAATTTCACAACTGAGTAAAGATGAAACGAGGTTAGGGTTCCTATGTGTTGCTTCTGTTTTTAATTACTACTTAAAGTCTTTCATTCAGAAGTTTCAATGTAGATTAGAACATTAGAATTACCTAGCAATAAGTCCCAAATCATTATCAGGTATTAAGGACTGCCTCTGTGTCTGTGGGGCCTGAGACAAACGACTTAATGCTTTTATACTTCAATATTATATCGTATTTCAGGCATTTTATTTGTTGTCTTTTGTATTTGCTTTCTGTTTTAAAGGTTTAAAAGGCATTGAATCATAAAAGAACACTGAGTACTGCATCTTCAGCCATGTCCCACCTGTGTTTTTCACATACCTCTTTATAGACGTACATGCTGATAAATCCTTTCCTGATTACACATTTTATCAGCAAACTCCTCAGTAATGCTACCCAAGTCATTATTTTATTACTATAAGATCTCACAAAGCTCTGCAAATGTCTGTGATATTCTTTGAGCGCTGGATGCAGTAGCAGGTGTCTCTTCTGTTTATGCCCATGTTATCTCTGTAGTGCATGGGGCTATCAGATACACCCTTTTTTCGGCTTCTTTCGGCTCCTATCGGTCTCACTTGGCCATTGAAAGGTTTGTCAGCTTTCTCCAGAGAAAAAATGACTAGAGACCTGTGCTTTACGTGTTTTTGATGATGTCGGACAGGGTCCGACATCGGACTGGAGAGGGAAAATTGTAATGTCATACCTGGTCCAACATAGGACTGCAAAGGGTTAATTGATATGCGTTTGTTGGTGGGCTCTGCCATACCTCTCTCGGCTTCACAGTGTCTGCTTATGCTGAACCTGCTCTGTGTTTGTCAGCCCTGCTCTGTGTTTCGTTGTGCTCTTGTTTGTACAATCCTGAACCTGCCACCTTGGCCCTGCTGACCCGTTCAGGCTCCAGAAATAGCAACAACACATTCATGGTTTCTAAAATATGACATTACCGTCACGACTGCAGTGGTTCTGTTGACATTCAGTATGGCAGCATGTATTCACGATAGCCTCTCGTTCTGGCTTCCAATACTTCCCTATGCAATTATGATAATAAATTATCTTTATAATGAAATTGGAAAAAACTCAGTTTCTTTTGCTGTCTGTCCAATGCTTTCTTTACTACCTGAGTGGGCTCCAATAATGATGCCTGTAGTGAAACGCACATTTTATCATGGGATAGTACGACTGAACCAGGGGATTGATCCTATCCTCTTTTACTATCACTGTCACAAGTCATGTACCTGTCGGTTTCTGTCACCAGGGGTCTCCATTCTTTATTGTTATTGTGACGTTTTGTATATACATTGTGACAGAGTACGGTGAGGATGTGTGCAGAAAAGAGGCTCTGCGCATGGGTGCACATGTATGTAGGTCTGTGGTGATGGAAATTGTGTTTAATTGTTTAAGTGATCAATTGTGTGATTGTTTAAAAGGAAAAGTGTGGAATGTAGCTAAATGGTGTTTGGATTTTTGATTGTCAATCATCCTGGCCACATAGTATAAAAGAAAACAAAAAACTATTTGTTTTGAAGTGTGGTGATTGGTGAGTGTGTAGGAGTGGGCTGAGTGGTTGGACTGCGTCCCCTATTGACCCTGCCGGGAACTGAATCTGAAAAAAAATTGAAGAAATGCAAAGAGCCTTGTTGGAGATCATTGCAGCTCAAAAAGAGAGCAATTGGCGACTAAGGCAAGAGTGGCTCTTGCCAGAACCAGAGTTTCTGTTGCTCCTGGTTGGGTGTTGTATTGTGTGCTGTTTTGTTTTGTGTGTTTTGAAGAGTGTGTAGTGTTTTGTTTAAAACCTTTAATTTGTTCCAATGTTTTGTTTTGTGTAAATAAAAGTACGTGAAGGCACTTAACTTCAGTGATGTCTCATGGTGAGTACTATGTCTGCCACTGGCCAGCCTTAAATGCCAGATTACCAGATACGGTCACATTACCCGATATGGTGGTAGTGGTGGTAATACCACTTATTACCCACTTATCAACACGCCATACTCAACACATTAATACTTGGTGGAAGCAACTTTGGCAGCAATTACAGCTGTGAGTCTGTTGGGATAGGTCTCTACCAACTTTGCACACCTAGATTTGGCAATATTTGACCATTCTTCTTTACAAAAGTGATCAAGCAATTTTCGATTGGATTTAGGTCAGGGCTCTGACTGGGCCATTCAAGGACATTTACCTTTTTGTTCCTTAGCCACTCCATTGTAGCTTTGGTTGTGTGCATTGAGCCGTTGTCATGCTGAAAGGTGAACTTCCATCCCAGTTGCTGCTTTCTTGCAGAGGGCAGCAGGTTTTCCTCAAGGACTTTCTCTGTACTTTGCTCCATTCATTTTCCCTTCTATTCTGACAAGTGCCCCAGTCTTTGCTGATGAAAAACATCCCCATAACATGATGCTGCCACCACAGTAGGGATGGTGTTCTTTGGGTGATGTGCTGTGTTGGGTTTAGGCCAAACATAATGCTTTGCATTTAGGCCAAAAAGTTCCATTTTAGTTTTGTCAGACCACAAAACATTTTGCCACATGGCTACAGAATCTCCTGAATGTTGTTTGCATACTTCAAATGGGATTCAAGGTGGGCTTTCTTGAGTAATGGCTTCCTTCTTGCCACTCAACCATACAGGCCAGATTTGTGGAGTGCTTGGGATATTGTTATCACATGCACACTTTGACCAGTCTTGGGCATAAAAGCCTGTAGCTCTTGTAGAGTTGCCATTGGCCTCCTGGTAGCCTCTCTGATCAGTCTCCTTCTTGCTCAGTCAACCAGTTTGGAGGGATGACCTGATCTAGGCAAGGTCTTGGTGGTGCCAAACACCTTCCACTTCTTAATAATCATCTTGACCGTGCTCCAAGGGATATTCAAGGCTGATGAATTCAGCTGATCTGTGCCTTTCAACAACTTTGTCCTGGAGTTCTTTTGCAATCGCCTTGATGCTCATGGTTGAGTCTTTGCTTTGAAATGCACTACCCAGCAGAACCTACCCAGCAGAACCCAGGAACCTACAGGAATTGCTGAATTTATCCTGAAATCATGTGAATCACTACAATTTAACACAGGTGGAGGTCACTTAACTTGGTGTGTGATTTTGAAGGTGATTTTTTACACCTGAGCTAATTTAAGATTGCTATTGCAATGGAGGTGGACACTTATCCAACCAAGCTATTTCAGTTTTTATTTTTAATTAATTTTCTACAAATTTCTAGAATATTTTTTTCACTTGGAAGTTGTGGGGTAGGATGTGTAGATAAATGAAAAAAAAACAACTATTTTAATGCATTTTAATTCCAGGCTATAAGGCAACAAAAGGTGAAAAGTTTGAAAGGGGGTGTAGATTTTCTATAGGCATTGTATGTATGTGTACATTATATATATGCACATTCCGTTTTGGGGTAATTTGTTTTGATGCTCTGCTACAACTTGTTGCTTGTGCTTTTGGTGTGGATCTGCATTATTCCTCAAGCCACTACTCACTCACTCAGATACTTCCAGATCATCAATCATTCTCTCTTTCCTTTGGGAATCACCTTCCTGCAGTTACACCTGTCCATTCTGCCTCATTTGCTCAAGTTTAAATGTCCGCTGCACTCGCTCCAGTTACGTTCTCGCTCTTCCTACACAACCAGCCAGTTTGCCTTCTGCTTACTCAACTGGCTGGTCCTCCCTCTCAACCTCTTGCAAGCAAAATCAGGTTTCCCCTTCTCCCTTCAACCAATTAAGGAGTGGCAATTCTTTGTTACCCTCGCCTCTGAGTGGGCTCCAATTATGATGCCCGTAGTGATACGCACATTGGATCAGTATTTTTTCTCTCCTTCAGCCTTAGCCATGAACTCCTAACTGAAGCCGCAAGCTACAGGCTCACTGTAAGCTACAAGCTCACTGTCACAAATCAAGGTCACTGTCGCAAGTCGATCAGTTGCTGGTTTCTGCCACTAGATATCTCCCTTGTCCCAAGAGTGAAATTATCCAGTCATTACAAATTTTGGTGAACATGGTTATTTTAACTATATTTATATATTTGTTCTTGTATCAGTAATATCTCATACATCCCCCATAGGATCATATAGTAAATCATTTGTTCTTCCCTTCCTGATATGTTTTCGGCCCAAGAGAATATTGCTAGTATGCCCAGAGCGTAGGTCATCTCTCTTCCGGAACCACCAGCGGTTTCCTCCCAATCAAGGTTGGGAGAGGGATGGTTTCTGTGCGATAAGCAGGTGAGATTAGGCGTTAATAATAATTTATTTTAAAAGATAAATACAATTCCAGTATTGATTGTCATTGGTGGCGCAGATGGGTGGAGCCAGAGGTCCTCTTTTGGGGGCAAGTGACATTTACTTCCCAACAGGCCCGGCCAAGCTGGCCTCGACCTCTGAGAGGAAGGTTCTCCGAGAGCCAGAGGGGACCCCAACTGGTTCAGTCTTACCTCTGAGAGGGGTCTCTCCTCTGAAAGGATGGCTCTCCCTGAGCCAGAGGAAAAACCCTGCATTCTTTACTAAACTTGCTTTGCTAGTGTTCTTCCCTGGCCCCTTTGTATATTAATTTCCATCTCTCTTTCAGAATACCTGTTGCCCCATGTGGCTCTGTCTCGGAGATCTGGCTGTGCCGATCTTTCGAAGTGTAGCAATTAGTGTTAGTCGGGGTGAATTCTAGTCCTCTCAAATGTATCCTCTATCCTTCTCTGTATAGCAACACCCTGCTGACAATAATAGAAGTGCACTGTTACTGAATTTACTGCCTTTCTGTCTAACGATTGATTCCTCTTGGATCAAAGGGATTGAAGAATTATGTCATCTCTTATCTGCATGCAGAATCCAAGCCACAGGCTTTCTTGTGGTAAGGCCTTATTTTTCTACTTTTATAGTTACCCTAAAATTGTTCTTATTTTTTATTTATTTATTTTTTAAACGCTTGAGTAAAATCCTGCAGAACATTTTTTCAAAGTAGTTAGATGCAAGTCAAGGAAGTATGAAGAGTACAAATCGTACCTTTTAATGGAGCATGGGAAAAATCTGAGAAACCATTTAAACTGAACTGAAATTATGTGGCCTTCTATGTGGGTCACCTGTGTTGTTTACAAATGGAACGGTTGTGAACAGTGCTGCTGAAATTCAGTATTCCAAATTAACCTCTTTTTTGAACTCTTGAATACCATTTAAGAAATAATCACTAACCAAATAAGACAAAACTTTAAGTAGTATCTAGCTCCTGGTCTGAAATATGCAGTTATGTTTTAAAAAAAAAAAGTACTGCATATTAGGGCAAGATTATCTATTTGATTTGTGAAGCATTAACACTAGCACCACCATAGCCGCTTTTTAAACGGCTTTTGCAATTCAAATTTAAATATCTCTGCATATGTGAATATTTTGTGCATGTCCGTTCTTAAGTGTTATTAAATATTTGAATTAATTAAATACCCATACTGTGTTTCAGCTGCACAATCATAAAAATGAATAAGTTATAAGCAGTTGCTTCTGCAACTGCCAGACCCGCAGTTTATGCAGCATATTGAAATCAATACAATGTAGCCGCCAGTTTAGTCTGAGCTTTGTAATAAAATCAATGTCATTGTGAAATAGCATATTATAATCCTGGGAGCAGTCACATTGACGGCCACACAGAAAACAATTGTATTTTGATTATACAGAACAGTATTCTACTTTATTATTTTTATTTACCGGTCCTCAATGTGTTTAGCTGTAATCAGATTAGTCTCTACTCTTTGCCTGAGTGAATGTCTGACTGACAGTCATTCATGTATTGTTTTCAATCAGCCTTTTGAAGGCTGGTGCCTGCTTGCCAGCTGCACTGCTTTGGTCAGAAGATTAGCATCGGGACAAGAGAAAATAAATACCAGAGACCGTGAAGTTTTACTACGCAACAAAATATGGAGTTGATGTTTTGGATCAGATGGCATGGAAGTATTCCATGAGAGCTGGCTACCGACGGTGGTCTGTTCAGGTGTTTTACAATGTATTGGACCTAGCAACCATCAACTTCTGGGTACTTTACAAAGAATGCACAGAGAATAATTTACCAAGGAGAGAATATATTTTACAGTTAGCACAGGAAAAGCATTTGGAACAGAGGGAGACTGCTAAGCGTGTACCCACAGCTGAAGCTGGCAACCCCATTGAGAGCCACAAGAGACATCAATCCCGGGTTGCCAAGTGCAATAAAAATAAAACTTTGGACAGCTGTGCCCTGTGCAGAAAGGCGGCATGGAAAAGTGCATAATCTGTGTTGATTGTGAACAGTCATAGACTCAGGTAAAGGAGTACCCTGTCAAAAAAAAAGAAAAATAAATTTGACTTTTTTTATAACTTCTTGTGATGTGCGTTTCTGTAAAAAAAATTTTTTTTTCTAAGTTTATTTATCTACATTGTTCAGTTGCTTTTGCTTATCTGATAATAAACCGATTGCTGTTGAAACGTAAAAAAAATATACTGCTATCGTTTCAGTTTTATAAATATGTACCATATGGTGTAAACCAATGTCTGTTCAGATATCTGTTCAGGTTGTTTATGTTTTCTTGTTTTGACTTGTAAAAAAAAATATATATATATATATAAAAAATTAATTTACAATTGTGCCCAGGGTGCAGGTGATAATTCTATAATTAAGTGCATTTGCACATGTTTTTAGTGGGGAAAAATCACCCTCTCATATATAGTATATATATATATATATATATATATATATATATATATATATATATATATATATATATATATAGGGTAAGATATCAGGGTCTATAGTCCCAGATTCTTCCCTGCTAAAAACATGTGCAAATGCACGTTAATTATAGAATTATCACCCACACCTGGGCATAGTTGTAAATTAGAGACAGGAGCAGGGTTTGAATATAAAGCAGCCAGTCTGTTCAAGGCTGCTGTGTGGAGAGACCGACTGAGGGTATATTAACAACATAGAACATAATAAAGTTTACAAACAAGAGGAGGCTATTTAGCCCATCTTGCTCATTTGGTTGTTAGTAGCTTATTGATCCCAGAATCTCATCAAGCAGCTTCCTGAAGGATCCCAGGGTGTCAGCTTCAACAACGTAACTGGGGAGTTGGTTCCTGACCCCCACGATTCTCTGTGTAAAAAAAGCGCCTCCTATTTTCGGTTCTGAATGCCCCTTTGTCTAATCTCCATTTGTGACCCCTGGTCCTTGTTTCTTTTTTCAGGTCGAAAAAGTCCCTTGGGTCGACATTGTCAATACCTTTTAGAATTCTGAATGCTTGGATTAGGTCGTCGCATGGTCTTCTTTGTTCAAGACTGAATTGATTCAATTCTTTTTAGCCTGTCTGCATATGACATTTCTTTTAAACCCGGAATAATTCTGGTTGCTCTTCTTTGCACTCTTTCTAGAGCAGCAGTATACAGTCGTACAAAAAGTGTAGTATAGGTAACAAAAAATAACCTTTTTACGTTGTGGATTAAACCAAAACTGTGTGTTTTGTTAGTCGGTAAACAGCTTAGCTGTCCGGCATGTTAGATTAGGTTCCTGTTGTGTGTAGTCAGTGCTCCAAACTGTTTTGTTTTTGTTTGTTTATTAAAAATAGCGCATCAGTGCTATAAAACCTATTTCTGTGTCCGGGGTCTTGAATATTGGGGCAAACCGAACCAATAACATATATATATATATATATATATATATATATATATATATATATATATATATATATATATATATATGCGCTTCGGTTGTTCAGATGTTTGTGGCGTACTCGATAAAAAAAGCAAATTACAATTACAATTGTAGTCTAGACAGCAGCAGGAGATTAAGCGCTTAATTAGAGAAAGGAGGCAGCTGAGGAAGTAATGGAGGAGAGCAGAACAAAGTCAAAAGGAGGCAGTCAATCTATTACAAAGGATCATAAAAGATAAGCTTGCAACATTGCGCAGAGCTAAGCGCCTACAGAAATGCTACAAAAAGAAGGAGAGTGTGAGAACTAACTTTTATTTTCAATTCAAATTTGCAAAGATGTTATTCACCAGGGAGAAAAATGGCACACTAAAAACAACTAAGTCTGACCTGGAGAGATATCTCGAGGAAATGCAAACAGATTCAAAAAGGCAGGAGCCTATGTCGATTCCTTCAGACATCCCACCTATCAATCCACCAGAATACCAAATGGAGGACTGCGCATCTAAGTGGAAAGAAGTAGAGTAAGCTGTGAAAAACAAGAGCGCCTCTGGTCTTCTACGAGTCTTGTGGAAATTGATGAAAGTAGCATGGGAAATGTTACTTGGGAAGGCAAGATTTTCTTCAACACTGCTGCTCAGAGATTGTCAGCTTACCTATTGAAGAACTGTTTCATTGACACTTCAGTACAGAAAGACAATAATCCAGGTTTCCCAGGATGCTCAAAGCACATCAGTGTGATCTGACAGCAAATTCAAACAGCTAAAAAGGAGAAGCAGCAGCTCCATGTGACATTCCTGGATTTAGCTCATGCATTCAGTTCAGTACCACATGAGCATGAGATTTGCAGTTTTGTTTTTCAACTTCAGCATTCACCACTACATGGCAGTGTCTAGAAATTGGAATAATGGCAGGATGCACTATTTCTCCACTGGCTTTTACCATGGCAATGGAAGTAATTATTAGGGTGTCAAAATGAGGAAACTGACTGCCACAAATTAGAGCATGCATGCATGGCATGACAATCATGACCACAGCAGTAGCCTGCAGTAATCGATTAATGCTCTTTGCGTTTATTGGCAGCTACATTAAGAAACAGTTTGGCAGGGTGTAAGGTGGGTCTTAGCCAAGGACCATTTACTTGGCATCATGATAAGGTGCTACAATGTTTGGCCTTAGCATTAGAAGACAAGCACAGCATGACCAACAGGTTGCCACCAAGCCAGCAATATATGACACAAGAAAAAAATATTCCTCCATCCAGGAAGCAACCTTCAAGAAAAGGTAATAAAACCAAAACTTGTCTAGGACAACAGGAAGCTGCTAGCAACTGGAAAATGCTGACAAATGTTGGACAATGGATTATTTTCCCACCTGAGATTGCCACCACAAACCTTCGACCTGATATTGTGTTGTGGTCTGGATCAGCACGTCTTGTTCACCTGGTAGTTAACAGTGTAATGGGAGGATGCTGTTGAAGTGGAACAGAGAGGATGGAGTCCAGGTTTACCCAGTGGAGGTGGGTTGTCGAAGATTTGTGGCACACTCCACAACTCGGTTTCTCGTAGACATCCGATTCAGTGATCAAGAGTTGCGACACATAGTGAAGAACTTATCTGAAGCAGCAGAGGAGCAGCAACTGGTTCTAGTTGAGATGAAAATTTTCTGGTTGGGGACCTCAAGCACAGTAGAAATAAAAAATAAAAGTTGATGGAAAGGAAAGTAATTAATCTGGGCTTAGCTGAGTGGGGGACGGAGGGGAGTGATGCTGGGATGCCAGAATTACTGTCGATCCCTCTTAAAGTGTCATGGGCTAGTCAACAAAACACCTAGGATGGAAGGTGCCCACTTGAAGACCCCATAGAAGTACCCTTCTCAGCTCAGTCCAGACTGTTGTCATGCTGATGCGCTAGGGAGGCCGAACTGTGGTTGATCCCTGGAGCCAGCATTGCAGCCATTGTGTGTGCTGATATGCCAGGGATGCAAAATAGGCTGATCCCTGGAGCCAGCATTACACTTTAGCCATCAACTCCTGGCAGAAGGCTATCTATATCATCAGATGGAAGGAAGCACAGATGGATCAGATTAGTTTACAGTAAAAAAAAAAAAAAAACCTGTCTTAGTTGGTGCTTATCTTGGCGAGAGCTGAGTCCAATATCAGCATGAAGTTTTAACACCTACTCTCGTGTGATGGAAATCATGTTTAGGTAAGCAATCGTTTCAATATGTTTGTATACATCCTCTATAATATATTACCTGCAATAATAGTCGTTTTGCTGATCCACACAGCTGCCATTATTCAAACAGGGAGATGTAGGACCTGAGTTGTTTTTTACTGTGCATGCCTGTAATGCTATTGCACAGACACATAAACCCGCTTACAAGAAAAAGATAAATATATACATGCAATTTCAATTATTCTTGTAAAAAAAGTCATTATGTTAAATCAAGTGTAATGGCAATAATAGAACATGGTGTTCACTTCACTGTTAAAACTCAAATGCAGTTTGGATTATGAAAACACTGATGTTCAGTGTAGTGAAATAGAAGTTTTACATTTTTAATAGAAGGCACTAGATATAAATCAATCTGTTTTATTTACTCTGAAAATTAACCCCTGGGATATACTGAATAAATACGTTTATCACTGGGATTCACAAGGAATTGTTGTTCAATGTCTTGCATGCTACAACAGTGACAGACCCCTGTTGGCATTTGTTCAGAGAATGTTGCTTACAAAATGAAGCTGGCACTAAAGCTAATATTCACATCTGCCAGTAAGGATCAGATGAAGGCTGCTGATCAGAATCTCAAGGGGATGTGCCATATTGTATACACAATAGTTATCAAATTCTCTTAGATGGCTTTCATTTTCTGTTTGCTTCTCTCATACCAGTTAGGCAGAACAACAAAAATCAAGATTTAGAGGTAATCAATAACTAATAAAGAAGTGTGCTGAATTTTACAGCTGTAAGAAATTTACCATATTTAGTTCAGATTTTTTTTTAGTTCTGAGGTCAAGAATATAACTGAGAAAACTACAAAATTATTAATATATCTTGATAAAAAGTGGAGTGTTTTTGTTATATAATACTCTTAACAAATGAAAGACAAAACACTTTCCCATTATAGTCATACAGTAAAATTGGCTTAATATCACATATGTTAATGCATTTATTATATTTAATTAAATAGCTCAATTTATTGCAGCACAAACTCATCTTGTATTAGTATTTTAAAAATACCGTATACAGCCTTTATGCATTGCATGATATGCTCAGTGTACTGTAAACACATTGTGCCAGTTTTTATATTTTAAGGAGGTTACAGAGGAAGACAATTAATGTTTCATTATATTGTGTACTTATTCAGTTGCTCACATCATTGGTGAACTGCTGTCATCCGGGGAGCTCACCATTAAAAAGAAGACCTGTCGCTACAGCACTTGTTTTTATAGACTGAAGAGAAGATGACAAAAGACATCTCAGAATATACAAAATATTTCATAACAGTAATTTCCTTCTGGCACTTAAAAATGAAATATCTAATTTCATTTAGATCAAACTGCTTTATAAGTGTCTGCCTTTTTTCAGAATAGAATAATTAATTGTTTTTGTAACAACACTGCTTGATGTGTTTCAAAGACAGCATAGTAATTCCTTTCTGACATGCTATATTAATTAGTTTCTCTGAACAGGCAGGAAACTTACCTGTGCTTCATTGATGCAAGTTTTCATTCTGACACATATATGACATGCACTCATCCACTTTAGTCAGTCCTTAATTTGTAATGAAAGAGGTGTCGGGGTTGAAGCAAAGATTTCATTTTAATTTTAAAACTTATGACTCTGAACGTGCATCGGTATTATTGTCTTCATACACTCAAGTACTACTATGACTAGTGTTTAAACCCACGTTCTATTCCATATCATATACAAAGCAGTAGGCCTAGCTGGTGCCTTTTTCTTTTTTACTGATTATGTCAAGTCTAATACTACACAGAGATTTTTATACTCGCTCTGGCTGTCATACATAGTATATACAGGTGTCTGAGATAGATACGGCAAATAGAAAGATACGGTTAACAGTATACACTAAGGTTTCTTACCTTACTCATGTTTTCAGCATAAACTGTGTTTATACGTCCCTCTTAATTTGTTCCCAAGTGATATCTTTCTTCAACAGCACAGATAAAACATTCAGAACTATACTGTAACTGCTTGAATGTAACAGGCTATCTTCTTAATTATTTAAAAACATTTCCCTGGTGCTTGATTGATTTTGCTGTTTATTATTTTAATGACCATTACTTTATGCAGCACCACCCTCTTAATTTTAACTTTGTTACACAAATTCCAGTTTTTTATTTCTCTACTTCTATCATAAGAACATAAGAACATAAGAAAGTTTACAAACGAGAGGAGGCCATTCGGCCCATCTTGCTCTTTTGGTTGATAGTAGCTTATTGATCCCAAAATCTCATCAAGCAGCTTCTTGAAGGATCCCAGGGTGTCAGCTTCAACAACACTACTGGGGAGTTGATTCCAGACCCTCACAATTCTCTGTGTAAAAAAGTGCCTCCTATTTTCTGTTCTGAATGCCCCTTTGTCTAATCTCCATTTGTGACCCCTGGTCCTTGTTTCTTTTTTCAGGCTGAAAAAGTCCCTTGGGTCGACACTGTCAATACCTTTTAGAATTTTGAATGCTTGAATTAGGTCGCCACGTAGTCTTCTTTGTTTAAGACTGAACAGATTCAATTCTTTTAGCCTGTCTGCATAGGACATGCCTTTTAAGCCCGGAATAATTCTGGTCGCTCTTCTTTGCACTCTTTCTAGAGCAGCAATATCTTTTTTATAGCGAGGTGACCAGAACTGCACACAATATTCAAGATGATGTCTTACTAGTGCATTGTACAGTTTTAACATTACTTCCCTTGATTTAAATTCAACACTTTGCACAATGTATCCGAGCATCTTGTTAGCCTTTTTTATAGCTTCCCCACATTGTCTAGATGAAGATATTTCTGAGTCAACAAAAATGCCTAGGTCTTTTTCATAGATTCCTTCTCCAATTTCAGTATCTCCCATATGATATTTATAATGTACATTTTTATTTCCTGCGTGCAGTACCTTACACTTTTCTCTATTAAATGTCATTTGCCATGTGTCTGCACGTCTCCTGTTCTTGTCTCATGGGTCTCACACGCGGTAAACTTGGGTGTGGTGTTGACAGACAGTTGCAGTATTTTCTGATGTTTTGATCTGTGTTGTCGCCAAAACTGGGCAAGTGACGATACTGCAGCAATAATCTTTAGAAATGTATAACATTTGATATTCCTTTCTTATATGATAACAATGCAAACCTTTCGTACCACATAAAAAACCTGGGCTGGCAGATTAAATTGTTTCACTGCCAGTAAAAAAAAACACCAAGGCGAGCTAGCAGCTAAGTGAGTCATGTGATGTGCACGTGGAGGCGGATCGCTGCATTGCTGCTTGCATCCCTTGTGCATGAAAGGACTTTCAGAATGGACATGGTGTTGAGAATTTTAAGAAAAACCAAAATGAAAGATCTACTTATCTTAGACTTTACTTCGAATAACTAGATTGCGGTGAGTCAAGAGGTGTTGGGGCTATGAACTGCTAAGTCTAGAGGTGGTGGTGCTGAGCCCCGGCTAGCCCTGGCACAAATTAAGCACTGACTTTGGTGTCACAGATGTGCCCAGTGAAACCTGGTGGTCATTCGCAGATGTATTCTGGCTCAATGTCTTTGCATACCCCTATTCTTACAAGGCTGTGAATAGTAGGATTGTTTGATCTCCTCACAATATGGACCCAATAACATAAAAAGTGTTAAGTTAATAAAATAAAACCTTCAGGGGCTCCAGAGTGGCGCATCCAGTAAAAGCACTTATAGTCTTGAACTCGCCGGTTCAAGTCCAGGCTATTCCTTTGCCGGCCGAGGATGGGAGCTCCCAGGGGTCAGCGCACAATTGGCCAGTCGCCCCCCTGGGGGAGGGAGGTTTATGTCGGACAGGGTGTCCTTGGCTCACTGCACACCACTGACCCCTGTGGTCTGGCCAGGCACCTGTGGGCTTGCCTGTAAACTGCCCGCTGTAGCTCTGGGTGGCTGCATGGTGAGTCTGCAGTGCGTAAAAAAGCAGTCAGCTGACGGCACACACAGAGGACAGCATGTGTTCGTCTTCGCCCCTCCCAAGTCAGCGTAGGGGTGGTAGAGGTGAGCTGAGCTGAACAAAATAATTGGACACTACTAAATTGGGGAGAAAACAAACAAACAAAAAAACAAATTGGCAACTACTAAATAAAAAATAAGACTTTCAACAGCTAAGCATTGTAAACAAAAAGCGAGATTTGGGTATTTTACAAATCTAAAGTAAAAACAGTGTGCTGGATTACATTTTATACATTTTACTTAATTTATAATCTCTGTGTTGCCCCGCAAATAATAATCCTGTTATTGTTATGTGCACTCACACAAAACACATACACAAGTCTGTGAATTAATGCTTTTATATATATAATACAATTATATTTGTGATACAGGTGCAGTGCTGTTGCGGGTTTGTGCTGGCCTCTGGCGACAGCTCCGGAACGTTTTAGCTGTCTAGTGATAACACGTAACAAATAGACAGAACAAAACAAACACTGACAATTATCCAACAATAATACAGGTCCTTCCAGGTTACTTAATACCAACCAAAGCAAAGGAACAGATAACATCACTTTGACTCCTATTTATACCATCACTCATGACCCCTTGTTAAACAATTGCAGCTGCTTTTTATGATCTGCAGCTGCCACATCATTTGCCCTCCCTGTCAATGAGTTAGCGTATCGAAGCTCTGTCTCTTTAATACATGACCGACTTCCTTTTAACCCTCAGAATGAAGTGTCAGGTCAAGTGGTCCAGAGTATTCTGTTCCTGTTACTTAGTGCCCTCACAAGTCGGGAGGGAGATTTACCACCAAGAATCATTGTCTTTCTGCACAGCATGTTATTCCACTGAAGTGGAGTAACACAAATATATGCTGTGCTACATATACTCAGACTTGTGGTATAGATTATATTCTGTGTATTATTTGAGTCACACATATCCACATACACTACTGGCAATAACTAATGGGTGTGTGCTATTCGAACACATGTTTAAATGCCACACTAGTGTTAAAAATAGTCAAATAAACTATAATGCATGAATGTATTCTTTACTGCCACCCAAAGCCCTAGTGTTTTGTGATTTTGAGCTTTGCAGGCCTTATTGAGCTTATATCTATAATGCCTTTAAGTTATATGGGTTATAACTGGGAATAACCAGAAATATGGGATTTTCTGATAGACCTAAAGGCCATATTTCATTCTGATTTTCTGCTTTTACCAATGTTGGTCAAACTTCATTTTGACATAAACCACTTGATTCAATGAATCTACATAAACACACAACTAAAATATAAACATATACAGTATTTATAAAATGGCCTGGAAAATTCCTGCACCCTAATTGGCTGCTAACATTCCAATGCCATACAGTTAAAAGTGTACAATCAATGATTTAGATCTCATTTTATTCCATGCATTAAGATCAAAATATGTCTGGGTCAACAGATTTTTCAAGGGGAATTTTCTGCCATTACAGCTGGTGGTTAAGAGGCTTTTTTATTATGAATTATTCATTAGTCTAACACTGTCAGAAAGTCAATGTAATCATACAAATTTAAAATGCCAATCTCGGATGCATCTTTAAAATCGAAATTTCGATCTGGTCAGCGGCAGCAAGTGTCTTTGAAGCCCTGGGCTTTAGTATTGAATGCAGCTAGTCAACAGTTTCTATTATTATTATTATTATTATTATTATTATTTATCCATAATGACTTACTTGTTACAAAATACCACAATACAAAGTACAGATACAAGCAGTTATAAAGCACAGTAGAAGCAGTACAAAATAAGATCAAACTCAAATAAGAGCAAAATAAAGAATACAGTGATTAAATTTAAGAGCAAATTCGAATAAGAGCAGTTCAACTTGTTGTAAAAATATTTGCTTATCAGAGTAAATTCAAATAAGAACAATTTCAAATAAGAGCAATTACAAAAAACATGAATGAATACGGATGCCAGTAAGGGCAAAATTAAGTACAAGATACAGGAAATAGTTATTATAATTAGTAGTAGAATACGGCACATATGGAACAGTTTATTACAAGTACAAGATGATGCAAGTACTGATACAATTGGGTGCCATGTAGTCTAGTATAGTCGAGAAGTTTACAGATGCTGTCTGAACAGGTGAGTCTTGAGGTGCCGGAAGGTGGTCTGGGACTGAACAGTCCTGATATCCATGGGTAGGTCATTCCACCACTGAGGGACAAGGGTAGAAAATAAGTGGGATCTGGAAGGAGGGGAGTGAAGGGTGGGGGGGGGGGGGGGGGGGGGGGGTACTAATCTGCCAGCGCTGGAGGAGTGTAGGGAGAAATAATAGTCCGGAGATAGGAGGGGTCAGAAAGGTTGAGATAGCAATATGTGCGTAAAAGAGTTTTGAATTAGATGTGAGTGGCAATAGGGAGCCTGTGCAGGGAGTGGAGCAGCTGTGTAGTGTGGAAGAAACAAGGAAGGGAAAAGACAGGATGGGCAGCAGAGTTTTGGATGAGCTGGAGCAGACGGATAGCAGAGGCAGGGAGGCCAGCCAGGAAGGAGTTGCAGTAGTCAAGTTGGGACAGTACCAGGACCTGAACTAGGAGCAGCGTGGAGTAGTCAGTGAGGAGGGGGTGAATTCTGCATTAGGGATCGAGGGTGACACCAAGATTCTTGGTGGATGAGGATGGAGAGGGGGTGGTGGATTCAAGAGTGGAGTATAGAGATAGACAGATCAGCAGTAGGGAAGGAAGTGGGGAGGTTGACTTTAAGATGATGTGAGTGCATCAAGATGGCCAAGAGACAGGTAGAGAAATGGGAGGAAATGTTGGAGTCAGAGGGGGGAAAGGAGAGGAAGATCTAGGCATCATCAGCATATAAATGAAAAGAGAGCAAGAGGCAGAGGGTAAGCCATGCCAGGACACCTAGTACGTACGATTGGCGTGGTAGGAGGAGAATCAAGCAAGAGCAGTGCCGGAGAGTCCCAGGTCAGCAAGAGAGGACATGGTTGACTGTGTTAAAGACAGCAGAGAGGTCGAGGAGAATTAGGACAGAGGACAGGGGGTGGGACTGGCTGAGAGTAGAGAGTTAGTGACAGAGAGATAAACAGTTTCAGTGGAGTGTGCCGGGTGAAAACTTGATTGGAGGGGTTCGAGCAGAGAATGTTTTGACAGGAAAGCAGTGAGCTGCCAAAGTACCACTCGCTCGAGGATTTTAGAGAGGAACGGGAGAAAAGAGACAGGGCAGTAGTTTTGGAGGGGTGAGGGATCAAGGGAGGGTTTTTTTTTTAAGATGGGGGTGAAGCGGGCCTGTTTGAAGGCAGATGGGAAACAGCCTGAGAGCAGAGAGGTTGAACAGAGGTAGCAGCCTGGAAAAGGTGAGTGGGGAGGGGTTATGGGGGGCTTATGGCTCTGGACCAGGGGTCACAGATCGAAGTCTGAGAGGGGCAAGAAGGAGGAGAAGGAGGGTAGATTAGTAGGGGTTGTAGAGGGTGATGGGGAGTGAGTGAGCAGAGGACAGGTGCAGAGTGTGATTATTGTAGGGAACAGTAATTTCAAACATCAGATTTACATACTTTTTTTTGGTACCTTTATAGAAAATCTAAACATTTAAACAGCGTAAATAAATAAGTAAATACATTTGAATATCTACAAAGCAAATGAACAATTAATTAATCAGTAGTAACAAGCTTATCAAGCCAATAAGGCTCTCTGTGCAGCCAAAGTATAATGACAATTTTGCATTGGTGGAAGGATACATTCAATAAAACTTAATTTAAAGTTTAAAATGTTGTGTTTTTTATTTTTGTAATGTATTAACAGAATAAGTATAAGTAAGTATTAACAGAACCCACTTAAACAGCTAACGGCTCTCGCCTTTCCGTGTGTTATTTCTTACAACTGTTTAGCATAATATAGCATAAAATAAGGTCATCTACAGTAAGCTACCTGCAACCATTATAAGCTACTTTTCAAAGAAAATCTAATTTGAAAAGTCACTGAAGTTTTGGTCATTGTTCTATAGAGAAGAGGGTATGTCCTGTGAGGGCACCCTGAGCTACAGTAACCACTAACCTCTGAGTGATTAATGATAGGACAGCAATCCAGATATCTCAGGGGCAAGAAACCATTAACTCCAAAGAAATCTGAGAAAGCTAGAGGGATAGCAAAAGTCAAAGCGGCAGCTATAGCTGCAGTTTGAGATGTTTGACTTGCAGTGTTTTGGATAAGAAAAAGAAATCTAACATGAGTATACAAACCATGACAACTTGTCTAGAGCTGACACTGCAGCAACGTCTAAAATGCTGTCATTGGTATATATCAGTTTTTTCAAATTAACAGTAATGCCTTGTGGCTAGATTTGATATCAGATTCAGTTACTATTTTACTGGCAGAAAACCTGCAAACATTTTCTACTCCAATGAACCAAGAATAATTCCTTGCCTGTTTCTACTGGAATACCACTTTTATGACCACCAAAGGGACTGAGCTGCCTTTACTTGACATAACTGCATTTTAAGCTATTTTGAAATTTGTAATTTACCGTACAGGGATACATTTCATGAAAATCACTGACTAGCACACTGCATACACTTGATTATCAAATTGAATGTGCTTGTCATTTCAACACTTTATCAGCAGCATACAAATTACATTTTTTTTCCTTGGGGTTCATTATGAACTGTCATATTGGGAATTGTGATAAATGAAATGGTCTGTATGGTATTATCAGCATGCTGTTGAATAAATCCAAGAATCAGTTGAACATTTTTTAAAATTATTTTGGCTACAGTTACCCTGGTAACCATGCACAAGTTAATAAAACGATAGGTACAGTAGGAAGATTTGTTAGTCCACATGGCTACTCTAAAGAGGAGGGAAATGCTCTCTCAGGGCTTGTGAGAATGTGAAACAAACAGAGCATGTTGGTAGTGTTACTAAGGACCATAATTATTATGTACATTTTTCCCTCCTGTCAGTGATGGTGAATATTTCTCAGACAACAGGGCTTTGGCTCTCTATGACTTAGCTTCTCACATGTGGCTGCACACTGAATGATAACACAGTATTCTTATTGTTTTTGCACATCAGTTGCAAAAAAATCAAATAAATATGCATAAACTGCAGTGTTCAATACACATATAAAGAATATATTAGCTTTCTGAAGCAATGATTATATTGCTCCACATTCTATTAGTTTAGTGTTGGGAACAGAAATAAAGGATTTGTACACATCCCTGTGTGTTATGTAAAATCAATATGTAACATGATTATTATTTCCAATTAAAATCTTAGCAGTACCAGTGTCACATGTGGTATGCACATCTGCAAAACAACATACTCTCCACTAAAATCTATTTAATTTAGGTAAACCAACCCCAGGGCTGACATATTTAAAACCTTCAAAGTCTCTGGAAAGAAGTCCACATTGTTATTTTTAAATACTTGTTTAACCTGGATCCTCTCTGGTATATCAGTGTGTAAATCAACCAAACAAATGTCCTATTTATTATGCTTAAAGCCATCGTTATTTACTTTTTTTTAAATTTAAAATGTTGTATTAACTGACATATTTCCAACTACATGTAGATCAAATAAGCATTATTTTAGGATGCATTAAATGGTGTTTTATTATCGATTGTTTACTTCATTTGAATTTAGTAGTAAATTTAGTAGTAAATCTGCTTGTTCAGTTTATATTTATATCTGAATTACTAACATCAATTATAATGTGTTACCACAATCTTATAGCTCCCAATTTAAAAAAGGAGCCATAGGCAAGATGTTTCTACAGCGCTGGGGTTCATAAAACTGATCAGTCAAGGACAACTTGGTCTGACAAGGACAACATGTCCAACAGCACTTATTGTTAACAAATGAACATGCACCTTTGCTGTTGCCCATTGGTACCATACAGCTAAAAACTGAAGTGAGCCTTGCACTTTATTGTTTTTGTATAAAGGCATGAATATTCCCACCTACTAACTACCAGCCCTTTTTTCTGTAAAACAGCTCTGTACTATGTTCTATTTCAGAATGCTTATCATTCACTCTGAGTTATAATGTAAGCCTGTACTTTTGAGAATGGAAGAGTACGTTTTTATCAATTGCATTTATTAATCAACTGAAAATTAGGAAACTCTTCTTTAACAGCTTTGGACACTGTTACTTTTTTGTATCAGTGCAGAGACTGTTAATTTGCTTTTTTGTATCAGTGCAGAGACTGTTAATTTGTCAACTTTAACATGAAATTCCTTAATCAATATACATTTTGTATTGATGCTGTGAACATTGATTATGTAGTTAATGTAAATGAACAGCCATCCATGAACTCACATTTTCGTAATGCTGGCCGATAGAAAACACAAATAAGTGTTTTGTCAAGCAAGCAGTTTAAAACAAATATCAATAATTGTTAGTATAGACTTGTGAACCCTATATATTTTATTTGATAATCTAAAAAACATTTACAAAGCAGATCATTCAGCAAAAAATATGATAATGTATAGAAAGCACTTGGATGTCAAATTAAAGCTGCAGTACCACACCATTTCAGAAAAAGAAACTAAATAATAAGCAGAACCAGCCTGAACAACAGCTATAAAAGGGTTAAACAGCAATATTTTATGCCAGAAATATGTTTGTTCTCGACATGATTGAGGCACATAGCAATATAGCATCTTCATCCCTTATGCGCTGTTCAAACCCTTGTACTAGAGATAAAAGACCATACATGAAGATAAAGCATAATCTGAGTTTTTCTGCAAATTCCCACTTCTATATAATAATAATAAATAATAATAATAATAATAATAATATAATAATAATAATAATAATAATAACCTTAGTCTTTAACTAAAAAGGTTCTCAAAAAAGATTCCATTTCTTATCTTTAACCAGGAGTGTAGTGGGTACTGTCATTAAAAACACAGTTTTTAAAACCTTAGCGTCTGTAGAAACTACATTTTGTTTCTTGATGCTGTGGTGCACTGAAGATTTAAAGTCAATGAGGCAACAGATAAAACTTTCCACTCAGCCAATTAGGATTCAAGATGCTAAAGATCGCTACTGTACAAAAAAGTCTCTTCACTTGTATTAAGATAGAAAGCATTATTCCACAACTACTGTAGTTTGAAACTCAATAAGATGTTAACTAACACAGAAAAAGACACAGTATCAATTATCTTTAAAAAATAAATATGTGAGTCAATTCTCATTAAAACTAACTCAGATTACACTGTTTTAATACTGTGAATTTTCTACAGTCCCAGCCAAATTTAGCAATTGCTTACTGTAAAATACTTCTTACAATACGAATTCACTTAACACAAATTTCCTGTTCATGCAAGAAACAATAATATAACATGAATTGCCTTAGTTCAAAGGACACTGCGAAATGTATTCACTTGCTTCCAGAAAAACACCTCTGAACTGTATTTTAGTGCTGTTGTGGGACCGCTGATCCTATGATGCATTTTGAGTTGCCATAGTGCTCACGCATCAATGCCATTTCCATGAAGCAGCGCAAACCCCCCCCCCCCCAAAAAAACCTTGCAATATCCTTATAGACTAAAGCGAAAATTGACATTTCTATATTAACCCCTTAACGGTAGGAGTCAGTGTAACACCATATCTTACTTCAGTCTTTTATCCTCTTGCCACTCTTAGAAGTGATGTATATATGCTTCTTACACTACAAAGCAAGTAGCCTTCACTAAATATTCTAGAAGCAATTCTTAACAAATACACTCATAAAGGCTACTGTTCATAGCACTTGTTCATTACACTGTATGTAAGCCATGAATAATCTGGGCGTAAAAAAGAGTCTTTTGTTAGAAACTGTTGAAACATAAATTGGGATCATATATTTAATTAGACAATGTTTCTAATTTTCTTGAATTACTTCCTTCCCACCATGACAAAATGTAATGCAATGTTAGGTCAGCATAAGCCCATTTTTAAAAGATGTTGTTGTGTCACCAGAATACAGTTAAACCAACATATCACATGTGAATTGCTTTTCATTGTATGCCCCAGTGTATCCTGGAGTACAATTGTTTATTTACAGAGTAGCTAGACTTGGCCGGACCAAATCAAACCCCGATTTGCGAAAGAGTGTTTATGCAATAATATCACTAGTTTCCATATCCCATTTTCTTCATCCCAAACCCAAAACTAGCCATTTCCAATCTATGAAAATGGCGGGGAGAAGTTTCACAGGAGTAGGAGAGACCACCAAAAGCAACATGAAAACATCTGTTGACCAATCCCCAGCTGGTATTTGTGACCTTGTGAAGAGGCAGAAACAAGGCAGTAAAACGTAAAAAGGCAGACAAAGACAAAGGAGAAAAAATAAAAAATCTGTGCTATACTATTGTTTTATTTGAATATCAGTGAATGCTATTACATACAACTGCTACTAGTAGTAATAATAATAAAAAAATATATGTTTATTATTATTAATAATAATAATACATTTTTATATAGCACCTTTCATAGTGGACCACCATCACAAAGCACTTTACAGAGATACAGGCTGTGAACTGTGCATTATATGTAGAGTCACTTACAACAGTAAATTGATTTAACATCAAGAGCACAAGGAGGTTAATTGACTTGCTCAGGGTCACACACTGAGTCATTCAATGGCAGAGATGGAATTTGAACTGGTGACCTGCTGGCTACAAGCCATAGACTTTGACCACTGGACCACACTGCCTCATCACACACACTTGGCAATTCCTTCGTTTCCACAACATCTGCAGCATCATGCTGCACTGTGTTACATGAAAGCGTGCCACGTTGTCATGATTTTTGTAAAAATCCATACCATGCCCTGGCTAATGTCAGCACCATGCAATACCAGCATCCTCATACCCAACTGGCACGGTGCTGCCCAGACCCCTGTTGTGCACAAGGCTGTTTATAGTATGCTATAACCGCACAAGAACAAAGATTAAAAGAACAAAAAATAAAGGTGGTTAACAAAGAAACTCTATGCTAGTATTAGAAAATTGAAATGCTCTTAAAAAAAAAAATGGGGTGAATAGAACTTCCAAAAACCAATGTAACACTGTCGCCAGGATCAGTACCAGTACATATTATACAATAAGTTGTTGAATGAAATGCTATCCAGAAATTCCTGAAATTCTCAGCTTTAGAAGCTCTTCAGAACATCCTTGAGACTTCACCTGTACGTAAAAAAAACTCACAAAATGTTAAAAACAAATGAACAGTTAAGGCAAACTCATTTAATAAATCCAAAGTCCATGTCTGGAGTTCTGACACTAATTCAAGTACCACGACAGAGTTTTTAAAACTTCAATCTTTAACTTTGAGTGTAAACATTGAAAAATGTCTATGCCAAGCAAAACTCATGTTTATTTGGGAATTTTAGTAGTACATTTGAATAGCATCATCGGATTATACATCACTTTGATTAACCTCTTGTACAGTGCCTTGCAAAAGTATTCAGACCCTCTCAGTTTTCACATTTTGTTGTTTTAAAGCTTGCAGTCATGACACTTTGAAGTCGGAATTAATATATGTTATATACACAACCTACTCTACATATTCAAAGCAAAAACAAAAAGAAAGAAATAGATAATTAATATGAAATAAAAATGGAAAAGTCATGATTGCATAAGTATTCAAACCCTTTGCAGTGGCAAACCTAAATTAATTCAGGTGCACAAAGTGACCTTAATGAGCCACACAATTAGTTGAATGGCCTCTGTCTGTGTGCAATATTAGTGGTTCTCATGATTTCAGAATAAAAACACCTGTCTCCGTGAGGTTCCTTGGTCAGGTAGTGAATTTCAAGCAAAGACTCAACCATGAAGACCAAGGAGCTTTCAAAGCAAGTCAGGAATAGTCATAGAAAAGCAATGATCAGGAGAAGGATACAAAAAATACCAAAGTCTCTGAATATCCCTGTGAGCACAGTCTACTCAAATCATCAAGAAATGGCAGGTACATTGTACCAACCAGACACTGCCTAGATTAGGCCGTACCTCCAAACTGAGCAGCCTGGCAAGGAGGAAACTGGTGAGGGATGCCACTGTGAGGCCAATGACAACTTTGAAAGAGCTACAGAGTTCAACTGCTGAGATGGGAGAAAATGTGCATCAGTTAACAATATCCAGAACACTTCACAAAAGTAGGCTATATGGCAGGGTGGCAAGAAGGAAGCCATTACTAAAAATAAGCCGTCTCAAAGCCGTCTCAAACGCCTCAAAAGGAATGCTTCTCTTCAGCAGGGACTGGAAAGCTTGTTAGTATTGAAGGAAAAATGGATGAAGCAAAGCACTAGATTCACCTTTCAGCAGGACAACGATCCAAAGCACAAGGCCAAAGCTACACTGGAGTGGCTAAAGAATAAGAAAGTGAATGTCCTTGAGTGGCCCAGTCAAAGTCCTGACTTGAATCCTATTGAGAATCTGTGGAAAGACTTGAAAACTGCTGTCCATAAGCGATCCCCAAGCAACTTGAGAAAGCTTGAGCAAATCTGTCAAGAAGAATGGGCACAAATTGCACCAAGCCGATGTGAAAAGTTGATAGAGACTTGCCCAAAAAGACTTGCGGCTGTAATTGCTGCCAAAGGTGCTTCCACCAAATATTGAGTTGACGGGTCTAAATACTTATGCAATCAACATATTTCATTTTTTTTTCTCTTTAGTTTTTACTGACATTTACTGTAACTTCTCTTACCCTTAGAAGTCTTCAGTTTGAGCATTCAAGTTTTGAATAAAACATTGAGTTTAAAAAAATGTGTATGCATCATTTTGTAATTTCACAAAATGGGACACCACAGGAAGGGTCTGAATACTTTTGCAAGGCACTGTATGTTAATATATATTGTGATTTACTCTGATAATTGCAGCCTGTCAGATTATAAGTAGAGCGGTCATTATCCTGAGGTTGTCCTCTAAAAACTCACAAGACTTTAGAATCTTGAAGCTTTAAAGACAAGGCAATACAAAATAAAACAGTTGTTTGTTGGATTTGCTGCTCCTATTTTTATTTTTATTTCTTCTTAATATAGCAGTGTAGTTGTGTAGTTGGAGAATGTGTCACTAACCTTCCAATTTCCAGTAAATTACATTATACAATTATTTCACCCTATAATGTACAGTATGCTATCGACAACAGAGTATGTTTTGAAAAATGAAACAATCTTTTTAGTTCTAAGTCTGTGACAAAAATGTTTCTTAATTTAAATTTATTTTAGAATTACTAAATCTACCACCACTGAGTGTGCTTCAGTTATGGATTAAACTTAATGTTCCTTGCTGTGGCCCTGATTTTTTTTGTTTGTTTGTTTGTTTGTTTGTTTGTTTTTTTATGTAGATTTTGTTAATAGTGTTCTGTCTAATTATTGTAAATAGTTAATGGAAAACAATCTGCTATGTGTGAGTGCCAGCTGTGGGATCGTAATCAGCAGGTAGACATGCTCTAGCTGAGCGTCAGGTATAAAAAGGTCCTGTTTGTACACCTCAGGGCTACTGCAAAACAATAAAAAGACTTTTCAGCACCCCTCGACCAGCCCACCTCTTCCGTCCCAGCCCTGGCTCTCCTCTGTGCTCCGCTCTGCTCGTACCAAACTGCTCACTGCTGAAAAGAAATGGAAGAAAAATCTCTATGCTGCTGCCTTGGATGCTCATTCCTCGCTTCCTTGTCTTCTACACTCAACTCTGCCAAATGCTCCTACTTCCACTTTATCATTCAGTCTTCCACTAACAATCCCTGTAAATGTTTCTCTACCTTCTCCTCCCTCCTTAGCCCCTCCTCTGCTACCCTCCTCCATCTCGGCTGCAACCCCTACTATTCTACCCTCCTTCTCCTCTGCCCGATCTCTGCTTCCTGCTGCAGAGCCATAAACCCACCACGTGTGCTCTGGACCCCCTCCCCACTCACCTTTTGCAAGCTGCTGCCTGTGCTCTACCCCTTTTATTTCATTTCTCCTCAATACCTCTCTGCTCTCTGGCTGTTTCCCCTCTGCCTTCAAACAGTACTGCCAGCTCTCTGCTTTCCTATCAACACATTCTCTGCTCGACACCCTGCAATCTGGTATTCACCCTGCACACTCGACTGATCCTGCTCTTCTCTCACACACTGTCTACTCTCTGTTCATGACTCATCTCGACCTTTCTGCTCCCTCCTATCTCCAGACTATCATTTCCTCCCCCCCTCCCTCTACTCGCCTTCTTCCAGAGCCTGCTCCTTCTCTACCCTCGTCCCTTAGTGGTGGAATGACCTACACATGGATATCAGGACTGCTCAGTCCCTGACCACCTTCCGGCACCTATTTTTAAGACACAGTCTAACAACTGGAAGAGGACTGTATATACCCACCTTACTTACCCAGTTGTGAGAGGCAAAAGAGAACGATATCTCTGCGGAGTGACTATTTAATACCTCGTTATATCGCCCTTCGCTATACTCGATATATCATGGTCCTGGAGTTGGCTCCCCATTTTTACTGTCTAACTGCGTATTCCTTAGCTGCAGTATACATAGGCACTTAGAATTACTGTTCATTTTATTTCGTACTGCACATCACAAACAACAATATACAAAACAATTAAAAACAAAGCATTAAGATCATACTGTTATCGTATACACATGTATTGCACAATGATACAAAGCAAATTAAATAGCTACTTGCTGAAGCGTTTTTTATTTTAGCCAATGAGGTGATTACATGTGGCAGCAATGCACTAGCAAAAGCCACAAGGCAGTGACATCAGTTCCCTAGCAACAAGCCTCCTCTGTTGGGATTGGATTTTTTCAATGCAGCAGGTTTGTGCATTTGAGAAAGGAGAAGAACACTTGTGAAATTAACTGGAGACTGTAGTTGATGAGAAGCAATTACTCTCTACTGTACGAATTAAAATGGTGTGCTGCTTTTTATACAAAAAATGAGAGAAAGCAGGTTGCGTAGAGGATTTATACTGGACCCTGACGCACCCAATAAAACGAGGGAGTGGTTGTACAGTATTTATTTGTTAGCCTGTTTGTTTTTCTCTATATCTATATATATATAAATCTTGATATATAGTGGATTTATATTGGACCCTGACACCCGCGATATATCGAGTGGGTGGTGTATTTGTATGCATAGTATAGCCATGGAACGTTAGATTATTATATAAGTCTGGTTGTCTGAAGTAGAAATGTAACCATTAGGTGAATGGGTATTAACCTCTTTAAAACCCGAAACCTGAATAAATATATCAAAGCTGCTCGCAGAGCCTCTGTGACGCAATCATGGCCACCCCTGTCTAACCAAAGCAATATGTGATACGACTAGTTTCCCGACATGGTCTGGCCTTAATGGCATGATAATGTAAATAGGTTAATTGACTGACAGTGTTTTGTAAAGCACACAAATAAAAACGATGACAAAAACATAAACACTTCAGTCTGATTTTGATCCAATCATGCTCCCTGGCTAAACCCCAGCAGTAGTAATATGGAGCCTAACCACTAGTAATGTATATGTGGATTTTGTGGACAATACTGCAGGGTAGATCAATAGGCCTTGCACCGTGGAGGTTATGGAGTCCACAGTGATTTCTATTAACTTATTGAACACCACAACATATCTATAAAGAAATTACTAATACACTGTGGCTTTCATCAGGATTAACTGTGAATGCTGCAATTATTGTGAGAGCCCCCAGGACTGAGGTTAATTGAGGGAAAATCCCTAGAAATTGGGACCCATATTGATTTTATGCCCCGGCAACTTTAAGCAGGAACATACTGTTGGAAGGCCCACCACAAAGGCAAGCACTTTTTCTTTTTTTTTTCATTTAGTGTGCCCAATTACTTTACCCCCAATTTTCTTCCCAATTTGGAATGTTCAATAATTCCCCACACAGCTCAGGAGATCCGAAGGTTCAGTGGGCATCCTCCGTTCTCACGACCAAGCCAGCTGCCTCTTATACACCAAGGAACTAGAGCGGATGTCAGCGAGCTCCCGGCCTCTGGAGGACAAAGGCCATCTCACACCAGCAGGGTTCGCTGTAGCGTGATGAGGAGAAGAAGTCCCTGTCGGTGGTTTTGCCTCTCTAACCAACAGGCGTGCCAGAGCCAATGCAACGCTTCCTTTGAAATCCCCAGCAAACACTGGTGACTCTGCGCAGCCAGGATGTGAACTTACGCTCTCTCCTGCGCTTTTACCACTTGGGGCCCCCAAAGGTAAGCATTTTTAATTGCGCAGGTAAAAATAGTAAATATGTTCAGGGCTTGATGGATGTTTGGTTATTAAAATGGAAGAAATTATTACATAGTAGGAACAAATTGCTGAAATGGACTTTGCCCAGGCATGTGATATTGTCTATTATAACTATAACGGTATGGTATAAAGGTTTACAAAATTACAGTAGACTGGGACCCAGCAGACCCTGGCCTTTTCCATGCCCCTTGCTTATACAGTACCTTAATCCTGTTCAACTCAATTTCTTTCCGTTGGCCCTGGTTCATTCAGATCAATAACTCTATCATGCAAAACTCAACTATAAAGTAGTGTGCCAAGCTGGGTAAATATAATGTATTGTAACAATATAAAGTAAACATTGTGGCAAAACACAGATGCATCACAAATTACTGTATCATTTTTAAAACAATTTCATTTCATAAATATATATATATATATATATATATATATATATATATATATATATATATATATATATATATATATTTGGGCAGCTGGCTCTTTGAGCTGTATATATATATATATATATATATATATATATATATATATATATATATATATATATATATACATATATATACAGGCACCTCCAAAATTATTGGCACCCTTGATAGAGATAAGCAAAAAAAAGCTGGATAAAATAATAAAACAACACAGGTACTTATAATTTTCCGACATGTGAAATATATTGTACTTTATTAATTATTCAAGGGAATCAAACAAAATTACACATTTCTCAAATTAAAAATGTATTTTCAAAAAAAGTAAGTGTCACAAATATTGGCACATTCCCCTTGCAAGGATAACGGTACTGAGCCTTTTTCTATAATTTTTTATGAGATTGGAGAACACATTGGAAAGGATTCCTCCATACAGAATCTTTCCAGATCAGTGATATCCTTCAGTCTACGCTTATGGACTACACTCTTCATTTCAAACCACAGGTTTTCGGTTTTCAGTGAGAAGTCTGGAGACTGCCATTGCAAAATGTTGATTTTGTGGTCAGTTAACCATTTCTTTGTGGATTTTGATGTGTGCGTGCTTGGCCTATTTTCATCTCATCTGACCATAGTACCTGGTTCCAATCCATGTGTCAATGCCGTTTAGCAAACTCCAGGCACTTACATTTGTTGGTTGCTCTCAATAAAGACTTTTTTTCTGGCAACACTTCCAAATAGGCTGTTGGCATGGAGGTGGTGTCTAATTGTAAATTTGGAGACTTGGTGACCCCAAGATGCAACCAAGTTCTGTAATTCTCCAACTTTGGCCCTTGGATTCTTCTTTGCCTCCCGAACCATCTTCCTCACTGTGCGTGAGGGCAATATGCATTTGCGTCCTCTACAAGGCAGATTTACCACTGTTGCACTGGTTTTTAACTTCTTAATTATTACCCTAAGAGTGGTCAGTGTTATATTTAGGTTTTTAGCTATTTTTTTGTACCCATTGCCTGATTTACGAAGGTCAACAACCATTTGTCTCTTTTCATTTGTGAGTTCTTTGCCTTTCACAATGGTGATAGATGACAAATACATTTTATATGCGTGTTACCTAATTTTTATACCCCAGTGAAACAGGAAGCCAAGGAAGGCCACAATACAGTTCCTTAAAACTGAGATGTACTTAAAAAAAGCAGAATGTTAATGCAGATTTAATTTTGTTTGATTTTATTTAAGAATCTTTAGGGGTGCCAATAATGTTTTCTCTGAGCAATTGTATAAAACAATATCGTTTTCCCATATTTTTCAGCATAAAAAATAGCTCGTTACCAGTGTCGTTTATTTTATACAGCCTTTTTTGCTCATCTTTATCAAGGGTGCCAATAATTTTGGAGGTGCCTGTGTGTGTGTATGTGTGTGTTTATAGACATATATATATATATATATATATATATATATATATATATATATATATATATATATATATATATATATATTAGCTCAACGAGCCACGTGTCTATATATATATATATATATATATATATATATATATATATATATATATATATATATATATATAGCATATTGCAACCAGCTAAAACAGAAAACATCAGTAATTTGCATCATTAAATATACTAATTAAGGTAACATTGTGTGCAGTTTTAATATTTTCCAAAAAACTAGACCACAGATAAAAATGAACAGCTGTTGTCTGTACTCATAACACGCTCCACCATTCATACCTAAATATATATCTTTAAATATGTGCTGTATGCAAGGTCAAATGTATCATAAAACCCGTAATTTCTTTACAGGAAACCTATGGGAGTATGTCACTTTAAAAGAATTAACTGGAATTACTATACCAAAGAGTGATCAACTGAGCCTCCATAGTTTTTCTTATTTAAATAAAAATATAAAAGGCATAACTAATGGCAGGTTAACCAAGTATGCTAGTTTAAAATTTCATATGCGATAAAAAAAGAGACTCACAGGCATTGCTGTATAAAGTTCTAGGTTTTAATTCTATAAATAATTTCAGTACCTTTGAGGAAGGTGTTACTCTGCAGTGCCTCTAATCAAGTGCTATAAATGCTTCCATCACTTACAAAATACAATTACTTATTTAAATGCATGCATGGGGAAATAATCAGTCTGTCATTCATTAAAATGCAGAAAAAAAGAGCTCAGTGTGTTCTTGAGTAATCCCCTATAGAAATATAATTTCAAGACCAAAACAAAAGTATATTGTTAAGCGAAGCCAACTACCAAAACATAATGTCATAGACAAGGTGTTATTAGATGATTACACATATGTAAGTACTCATTATTCAGGTTTAAAAAAGAAAAAAACAAACACAAGCAAAATTCCATGAAGACCGAGAAACAGAAGGGAATTAAGAAAATCTATATCTGCAGCAATTAAACTGTGACAGCATAATAAAGTATTTTATTGTCAATGTACTTATAACAGAATGTGACTGTGGAAAGTTGTACAATAATTTTATGGTAAAGCTGCAAAAAAATTTAGCATTCTTAACAACAGTGTCATTGTTTCTGTTCCTCAAATTAGTCGGCTCACCACTGGTATTGTTTTAACAATAAGACACAAAACTCCAATCCACAAGCAAATGAGAACTTGAAGTGTATATGGGGCTGTAAATTAAGGTCAGTACATTAGGTCTAGAAACAAAAATAATGTCCCTCTTCCTTAATTATAAGATCCAATACCTTTTTGTTTACACATTAACCCCTACTTTATATTATCCAAAAGCGTGTCAAACACACAGTTGAACTATGTTACTGCTTGACAACCATCTTGCTCTTAATCTTATAACAAATTCCAGTTCACGAGACAGGGTTAGAAGGTGGAGACTGCTTGTGACTTTATAAAGAGATCAGGGTCTCCCATGGGAGTGCCACCCTTGTGGAGGTGGGGCCAGCACAGCTTCACTTTCCTTGAGGGGAGACTGGAATGCTGGAAACAGAATGAGGAAAGAAACATGCAAGGATGCCAGGGATCCCCCCCTGGCTTTCAGATAACTCCCTTAGAGAGTAGGGGCCACATGTCTGGGCTCTGAGGCTGGGGAAGGGGAGAGACTGGCACTGGTGAAAAGGAGAGAGTAAACATGGGAAAAGAAACAATAAAAGGAGTCAGAAAGGTTTTTACTTCCTCACTGGAGGAAGAATCAGGCATGGCCGGGCCTTTGAGGTTAGGAAGTGAGCTTCATTTGCTCCTAAAGGTAGAACGTTGCAGAGATGCCGCAGCATAATGGAGGTGAAAGGAGGAAATGAAAAGTGAGACATGAATTAACAGCTCAGCTTAGGGGTTAAACAGGGAGTTTGAAAGACAGTTTGATGGGGTGAAGAAGGGTGGGGGGGGGGGGATAGTTCCTGCTCCCTGAACTACACACTAAAGTTCCAATATTATAATATTATTAAGGTTAGGCAAGAGGGCATATCAAGAAGATTGATATGTCGATTCCATAGGGATTGATAGTACCGAACTTACTGGTTTTTCCAAACAGTACTCTGCATTCAATGTTATTGCTTATCAGTAAATATGCTACTTTGAGATTGATGAGAGAGCATAAGTATATGCAACTAAATCCTAAAACATGGCTCACTGACTGCTAATAGTTATTTAGTGTATATAGCAGTAAGAGTCTAGCCTTCACAGAAGTCATCATTCCAGCCAGCAATTGAGATGCCCCCCCCAGATAAAAATAACATTTATAGATAGTAAACCCTGTCAATGAACTAATTAGCTTGTCTTTAAGTGCATCCAAAATTCATGAAATCAGATTAAAAAAAGCTGAGCACTCTGATCTAAAAATAAATAAATATAATTTCTGTAAAAATGAAGCAACTGGCAGAACAGAACTAGACAGCTTGCTCTTTTGAGCAAAAAAGTTGTATAGGTATTGAAAAAAAAAAAAAAAACCTCTGAACTGCAAATGAGTGATTTTAAAGTCAGACTGCATCCAGGTTAAAAGGCTGAATGTGACCTTTCACATGTTATGGCTCCAATCACAATAGAAACTGCCATTTGGCTTTAAATGAAGCAGAAATTAATACAAATGCACACCCCTTTAAAACTTAAAATTGATCATAGTTGGGCAGATGTAACCTGGAAGGGAAAGGAAATGATTTATTTAGTATGTGTCAAAAGACTACATGCTGTTGTGTGAACGAAGCAGTTGAGTCATTAAACAAACAAACCTTCCAGCACAGTTTGTTTGTCGACGCTTTAAAGAGGATCTCAAACTGAAAAAGCTAAAAGAACAAAGGGCTGTAACGGTTTGGGGCATTAGCTCATTTATCTAATAATAATAATAATAATAATAATAATAATAATAATAATAATAATAATAATACATTTTATTTATATAGCACTTCATTTAAAAATCACAAAGCACTTCACAAAGCAGCATAAAAACAGGCATTTCAATAGACAAACAGTAAGAACAACAAATCATTTACAGAAAGCCAATTGAAAGAAATACGTTTTAAGATTAGATTTAATTCTTTATTTATTTATTTATTTATTTTTAATACTCTGCAGATTGCAGATTAAATTGTAGTCACATGGGTGTATAGTGCAGTTAACTATGTTACAATGAAGAAATGTGCACTCAACGCACCACTCAAAGTAAGGTCTTGGTCTCTTTGTAGAACTCTTTGTCACATCTCCATTGGGAAACAGCTAGCAAAATAATACTATATTGTATATATATTATATATATAATATATATTAGAATATATATTATATATATATGTATATTATATATATATCATGATAAAAATATTGCCTTATCTTGAGTGAAACATCAGAAAGGCATGTTTAATTGCTCCTCCAAATTAAAATCAACAGATTAAAAAAATATAAATATCCACAACCTCGTAGCGAACAAAAAAAAATCCACATTATTTAAAATATGCAATGCACATTCACACAGGAGACTAGTGATCACTTGATTGGGCAACACATACTCATTCCAGTAGCTGATGATGCGACGGGGACATTGCAGTCACCGTCATTTTTAAATGTGAATGACAATATCAACCCATGCCTACTGTGCATTATTTAAGCTAATGGGTTATGCGATACAACCAGTGGGTGACTTTAAATGCCTCCAAAATTGAATGATTACCACTGAAGAATGTTTAGGAATAAATAAATACATTAATAATCCACTAATTGGTCAACTCCAGGACACTAGGAATCAGATGAGATACATTACATAGCTGAACCATATATAACAAAAATGTGTGATGATGCTACCTTCATGAGGGTACAGCTTAAACAAACAAAGGTTGCGTTATATAATCCTAATCAAAAACTATACTCTTGAATTACATTTGCAAAAAATGTAACACATTACTCACAGAAGTTAATGGAAAAATTATTGTCAGCCCTAATTAATTCCAAATATAACAGACCCTGTTTAGCCTCTTATTTTATTACATTTTACAGTGATCCAGTTAACTATAGTTTATTTTACTTTAGCTTAATTCATTTATTTTTTCGTTTTATTAGAAGATAACCATTGAGACCAAGTACATACGTATGATCTCACAAAGCAACACAAACAGCAGATAGTACAAGCTGATTAATATCATGATAAAACTATTGAGTATTTGAGCATCAACAATTGTTTGACGCAATTAATTTAATAGATTTCTATATGGCTATTTTGTATTTAGGCAAAGCTACTACAGATCTTTCACCTCTGCCAATATGATGCCCATTACGAACGTTTCAAGTCCTCTGCCCACCATGAACCTTTCTGAGGGAAATAAGCATGATGCAATGAGGATCTCTGTCTTTATTAAAGTCAGACAGTCCAAATCCATCTCAAAGTGCATTTAAATCGAATTTAACACACTACTGCTATAAACAATCAATTATTGTCCATGTTTCTTTAAATTGAGTTTCCTTGTAGATAAACTCCAGATGGTGACCCTGTTTTTATGTTTCAAAACCCCAGTACAATTTACAAGCCATGTGCACAAAACAACATGAATTGCTTCTTTAGGTTTCAGTAAAGAAGGTTGTTTTTGACAGGATCTTTCTCACGAACAATTATCAAATGGGTACTTTTGAACTAGTAAAACTGTAAAAATCTCAAGGTGGAAGAAAAATAGTATTAAATAACTATTTGAAATGTGGTGCTTTTTGTTTTTTTTTCCCCCGGCAACACAATGTGCTCTATGTACTAATATTACTTACGTGTTTGTAAATATTGCAAATTCATAGACTCCGTCCTTCATAGAATTTTTGCATGTGGCTTGCGTACTAAACAGCTCTTTTTCGTGTATCACAGCAAGTTTACGAAGAGCATAAATTACTGCTCATTATAGAGGAGAGATCAGAATTTGCATGTCATTATAAATAGATTTGCAACGCCGAAAGTCAAGATTTAGAACTTCTATCTGACAAAGATAAATGAGTGGTATAGTGAACAGAAAGAAGTAATAGGCAGATATAATAGGATGGAGCTGTGGCTTCTGCAGACTCCGACCTTGATGCAACTATGGCACTGGACAAAATGAAAAGGAAAACAAATTTCCACGAAGACGAAATTGACCTACAGCCTATTAATAAATCTTTTTTTGGTCACGGTTTATTTGAAGGGCCATTTTTTTGGTTTATTAATTGTTAACAAACAGCTAATAAACATGTTAATGTACATTATTTATTTTCTGTTAACTGTTACTTAATAATATATAATAAGCCAGCTAAAACTGCAAACACCAGAGCCCTATGGATGATCAATCAAACACCAGAGCCCTATGGATGATCAATATCCAATCGATCATCTGCTTGAAATCAGCCATTTTTTTTGGTTTCTTTTATATTTTAAAGTGCTTTATTTTAAAATAACTAAAAGCCTGAAAACGTTTCAACAGGAAGTCTCATATATGAACAGCTAGTTGAACCTACACCAGTGAGAGGCATGTATACAATAACAGGCACAAACCAAAGTCGTAAATCAGGAAAAAATGATAATACATCAAGGATAAGTGTGGAACTTCTCTATTATAATGAGATTTGTTCATTTGCATACGAAAGTAGTTTGAAATGAACAGTCGTAACTAAACTGCCGCAGCAAGGTTGAAACTAAGTTACAGGAGGGAAAATGACTTTAATCACATAGAGCCCAATGACTGTAAAAGACAAAAGACACTCATTATTCTGCACTTACTACAGTGAAGTGAATGTGTAGCCTCAAAGGCCTAATCAATAGTTATTCCATAGCACCTTATGCCAACTATTTGGTATAAATAATGATACTGCACCAAACACAAAATATATAGCATATGCATAATTTGATAGTAAGTGTGAAGAATTAGTTTAAGAGTAAATTTTTTCTTAATAGTGTGTGGTAAACAGGCTGAAGTGATACTTAACTTGTGTCCCCCTATGTCTGTATATAAAACCTTGGTACTGTCACAAAACTGTGTCAGAATTGACTGTGGACCCAACTGGCTTCCTTGCCTCTCAGGAGGTGCCCTATGATGGCTTGAGAAAATGTGAAGGCACATAGGGGAAGAGTAGCAAAAACAGGAGCTACATAAGCCATACTGGTAAGCCAAAGGAATTGACTCTTATCGGTACAGTGGCAAACTTCAGTCCCCTTGGATCAAACCTTGCCAGTGGTTCTGCCATAATGTAAGTGTTACTTGTGCTAAAAAGTTAAATGATTTCCAAACAACAAATCTCATTAATATATTATAAATGAAATGTCATTCATAGTGGTTTGACTGATTGAAGACATTGTTTATAACTTTAACAGATGGAACAAGAATTAAAAAAAAACAAAAAAAAAACTTCTTGTTAGGTGACAATCATGCACAAACAATACATTTTGTATTTCATATGAAGTTTTAAAAGAGCAGAAGCCCACGAAATCCTTCAGTCACGAGGTGAAACGAAAACAAACATAGCCAAAGCAAACAGCAGGTAACTTGTTACAGCAGCCCATCCAAGTCACCTGTATCAGGATCAAATAACCAAAAGGCTTCCTGCACTTAATAAAATTGCCTGTGTATAATAAGGTTGATGATAAAACAGCTAACCTAAATTTTTAAAAACAAACTCCAGTACATGAACACATCCAAACACAATCAATACCAAAACAAATAACAATAACCTGCAGATTTAAGGTTTTATCCAGACAGGGAGAAGTTTGTTGAAGAGCAGAATGACACAAGTACACTTGGAAAAACAGTAAGAAACATAAATATAGTAAGAAATGACTTCAGCCACATGTCCTCAGAGTGATGTTAGGCTGTGTAGACTGATGGCACTCCTCAGAAAAGAGAGATTCTTTTGTGACAAGGAAATCATCCTACCCTTCAAAAAAACCAAGCAAACTTTCTACTCTGCTTCTTAGTAATAATACATGTAGTTTTCCTGTGCCTACCCACTCTTAAATTGTTATAGTAAAATAAAATAGAAAAAATGAAGTTTAAAATTAATTATTAAAAAATAAACTTCAACACTTCTTCAGTTGCTTAAAATAAACACTGCTTTTACTATGATTTATGTCTGTTATGTCACCTAATATAATAATATACACCAAAACTGGAGACTAATTCCAGAATAAAAGATTAATTCCATCTCGGGTTTATATATGATTTATATGTCACCAGAACATCTTGGTAGAATTACAGCCTTATTATGCACAGTTGGGTGTATATTATTATTATTATTATTATTATTATTATTATTATTATTATTATTATTATTATTATTATCATCTGATGTATCTCATTTTGACAGTTAACAAGTGTAACAAATAGTCAATAAAAAACAATGTATGAATACTTAAGTCCAGGCTAAGTTTAGATGCACAGGCTTTGTGCTGTATTGACCCTCTCCATCATACTTCAACATGATTTTCTGTTTTACAAATGAATGCACTGCACCTTTATTAATATACAGCAAAAATATTGCCCTTAGTCTAAAAGCTTACATAATAGTGTATTAACTCCCATGTGTCTCATTTAAAAGACCTTATTTGCTAAGTATAACATGGCTTAATAAAAGGCATCACTCATTCAATTAGTAGCCCCTCAAAGCATTTGTTCCAAATTCGTTTTTGATAGGGGGCATCAAACACAATTCTTTTCACTTAGCCCTAGATTTAAAGAGACTAGTGGGCACTTTTATAGAACACAACTTAAATAACTTGTCTATGTATGAACATCAGTATCTTGCAGAAACACATAAGTGTGTATAGCCTTAGTATATTGGTCTGATTTTTATCATTTGGTTATAGGTGATATATTACAGCTTAATTTGCAAATACTTTAGGTTATATATATATATATATATATATATATATATATATATATATATATATATATATATATATATATATATATATATACAGTGGCTTGCAAAAGTATTTAGACCCCTGACCAATTCTCTCATATTACTGAATTACAAATGGTACATTGAAATTTCATTCTGTTCGATATTTTTTTTTTAAAACACTTAAACTCAAAATCAATTATTGTAAGGTCACATTGATTTTATGGTGGGAAATGTTTTTAAGAAAAATAAAAAAATGAAATATCTTGCTTGCATAAGTATTCAACCCCCACACATTAATCTTTGGTAGAACCACCTTTCGCTGCAATAACAGCTTGAAGTCTTTTGGGGTAAGTATGTACCAGCTTTGCACACAGTGTCGGGATGATTATGGCCCATTCTTCTTGGCAGATTTGCTCCAGGTTGTTCAGGTTGGTTGGACAATGCTTGTGGACCACAATTTTCAAATAGTGCCACAGATTCTCAATGGGATTGAGATCAGGTCTTTGACTGGGCCACTGTAGGACATTCACCTTTTTGTTCTTGAGCCACTCCAATGTTGCTTTGGCCTTGTGCTTGGGATCACTGTCCTGCTGAAAGGTGAATTTCCTCCCAAGCTTCAGTTTTTTAGTGGACTGAAGCAGATTCTCTTGCAGTATTTTCCTGTATTTTGCTCCATCCATTCTTCCTTCAATTGTAACAAGATGCCCAGTCCCTGCTGATGAGAAGCATCCCCACAGCATGATGCTGCCACCACCATACTTCACTTAGGGTATGGGCAGTGTTAGGTTTGCGCCACACATAGCACTTTGAGTTTTGGCTCAAAAGCTCTATCTTGGTCAAATCTGACCACAAAACCCTTACCCACATCGCAGCTGGGTCACTCTCATGCTTTCTGGCAAACTCCAGATGCTCTTTCAGATGGTACTTTTTGAGTAACGGCTTCTTTCTTGCCATCCTCCCATACAGGCCAGTGTTATGCAAAGCTCTTGATTTGGTTGACTGGTGCACCATTACTCCACTCCCAGCCACTGAACTCTGTAGCACCTTCAAAGTGATTGTTGGCCTCTCTGTGGCTTCTTCTTGTTTGAGTGCTGAGTTTTGAGGGATGGCCTTTTCTTGGCAGTGTCTGGGTGGTGTGATGCAGCTTCCACTTCCTGATTATTGATCCAACTGTGCTCACTGGGATATCCAAACACTTGGATATTATTTTGTACCCTTTCCCTAATCTGTATTACTTTATTAAAATTTGTATTACTTTACCTCTAACTTCTGTAGAATGCTCTTCGGTCTTCGTTTTCCTTCAGATTCACAGCCTTACCAATGATCCTTCAACAGTGGGGTTTTTATCCAGAAAATGTGACAGCAACTTTAATGGTTCACAGGTGGATGCCAATGGTAAGGTAATTGTGTCCTCATTAGGGCAATTTCTTTCATCGGTGCAAACTGGGAGCTTCCACAGCATAGGGGTTGAATACTTATGCAAGCAAGATATTTCAGTTTTTTATTTTTCTTAAAAATATTTCCCAAGTGTGGAAGGGGTGTGGGTAATTCACTGACTAGGAGACAGACAGGTGTACTTGCAAACACCACACAGGTGCCCAGTTTTATTTGCAAACAGTTCTTGCTTTTTCCGGCAGAGGGCACTGTTGACCGTGGGCTGCCTATCAACGATGATAGACAGCACCATGGAAATACCACAGCTGGTACGTGAACAGCAAGTGCACTCGCAGGTGCTCAAAGAAATAATAATGAAAACAGAAGGCGAAAAGAACAATGGAAAATAAAACAGTAATAAAACTACAAATAAAAGGTGCTGCACTCGGCAGCGTTATCCCGGTCATCGCTACCCGCACAACCCGGATCCCCGTCCTACTCTGTAGGCCAACTAGCCTGTTCTTTCACAATACACTGGGGTCTGCCCAAGGGTTCCCCGCTCTCTCTGTCTCGCTATGCAACTCTTTGTTTCGCCTGATTCCCGGTCCTGGATCACAGCTTCCGCACTCTCGTTGCGTCTAAGTGGGCAGACCTGAGGAAACAGCAGAGCATTTTTTTATAGGGCTAGCAATCTGCCAAGACTCGCCTCTCAGCCATTCAGAGAGGGGGAAAGTCCACACACCCACTTTCCCACCTCCCCGTGTCACTGCCATGACTCACAGGCGTTTGTTGGACGACTGTCGCCCTCTTCCTGCAGCCCGTGAACACGCCAGCAGAGTCAGCACAGATCTCTCCCTGTTACACCAAGATAAAACCAATGTCACCTTACAATAATTGATTCTGAGTTTCAGTGTTTTAAAATAAAATATCAAACAGAACGAAATTTCAATGTGCCATTTGTAATTCGGTAATATGAGAGAATTGTTCAGGGGTCTGAATACTTTTGCAAGGCACTATATATATATATATATATATATATATATATATATATATATATATATATATATATATATATATATATAGTACTATAGTACTTCAGTATAAAGCTGTAATCTGTGATGCCAGAACAAGAGTATTCAATTTCTAACTCTTCAAATGTGTTTAACCAAGTTAAGGGAGATTTATGTGACATGTGCAACAGGCCGGGGCAAAATAGCTGTGGTCAATAGTGTCATATGTTATATAGCTTTTACGAACCTCCACAGGGTTCAGAATATGCAATAGGAGTCCATCACAACACTTTTTATTACATACACATTAGTTTTATTGCAGAAAACTGCTGCTTTGTTTAAATGGTACTGTACTATGGGGTTAGAGGACAGGTCTGCTAGAAGAATATACTTATGAAAAGTGAACACAGCACAGTAGAAACTCAACATGTAATAAATGGAGAGTCCACAGCAGTGTACACTGCGGTATCAGGCTGCTAAGACATGACTTAATATACATATTATCATCCAAGAATATAAATAGCAGCTTACATGTGTGTGGCGGAGTGTCCCGCCCCTTTATGTTTATAAGTGTTTTCTATTATATGTAGTGTGTTTAATGTTAGTGTTTATGTATAAAATACACAGGATATAAATATGGGTTGCGAGCACAAGTGTTTAAAATGTATATTCTGTATTTAGGCACGAGGATTGCGCAGCACTTCACGTGCAAGTAAAATAATATGTAAGCACGGGGAATTGCACTTTTATTAATTCACGTGCAGTTGTACCGAGACTCCAATTGAATGATTGATTAGCAATCGAGTCACGGTACAGCTGCATAAAAGCTGCATGTTTTCACTCACTCGGGGTTGTGTGTTTGTGAGTGGAGAGCGGGTGAGAGAGAGGAGTTTTTGGGGGTTTTGAAATAACAATTGCTACAGCGTGCTGGAAGTGCCACCAAGGTACTCGTTTGTCTGTTCGTCCACTGTCTTGTTTAGTGTTGTCCGTTTTGTTTACCTTTTTATTTTGGCCTCAAGTGCAGTGTCCTGTTTTGTGTGTTTTGATTAAAAGTTTTGTTTGTGATTATTATTATTTGCAATAAAACCCTGGACACCGTAGCGTCACAGATTCACTGCCCTGCCCTGCCATCCTGTTCACAATGTGCCAGTATCAGGAAGAAGTAATTCACTGTGAAGTAAAATAACAAGTATAGCAATGTGCTCATGGAAAGTTTAATCAAAACACTCCAAGGTATAGCTTAATGGCTTTAACAACAACCAATTGACAGTACTGTAAAAAAGAAAATCTTTTTACCATAGACCTTTGCCAAGAAAAACATGTATCATACATACTGTATATACTGTGCCTGCATTAAATTGCAGGTCATATTTCTAAACAGATAAGGTATTATTTTCAGCATTTTACAGCAAATCCTATAGAGTCTACATGCTTGTCAGTTTTAATACCACATTTACACAACAGGGATCAAATGTCACTGAGGAACAACCAATGTTGTATTTATGTTAGGTCAATGTTAGGTTATTTACAGGGCATCACTGCAGTACATTTTACAAAAACAAGTTAATATGAGTTGCTCTCTTTGCAACAACAGCCAGAACTGAAAATCAGCTAAAAACACATGCTCAGCCTGTTTGGCAAATTACACCAATGATTAGATAATCAGAAAATAATTAATTATTATAAAGCACTTCTGTTTTATTTTCTTTCAAACTTCCAATTCTCTCCTCATCCACATTGCACAATATTGCAATTTTCTGAAGCAAAGGAATTTAGAGATTAATTCTATTTGTGTGGCTGTCTGTTGATCCAGAATACATTTTTGGGTCAAGATATTTTGGGGGATAAAAATGTAACATGAATGAGGTGCATAGCAGCAGTTGATAGCGTTGCCATTTAACGTTTCCTTTTTGCATAAATTATATTATATGAACAGATTAAAATACTAACTAGTGAAGCATGTATTAATGACTATAGGATCAAAGCAAACAGTAAATCTTCTCTTCTGGGAGGGTTAAGAAATAATTAGCAAGATTTATAAGCATCAGAGTAATTGAATTGATCTAGAAATCAATAATGAAATTATATTCATAGCTATTAACAGCTTCTTCATCATGTACCTTTGTGCTCCTTATTAACCTAAACATATCTTACCTTTGAATGCAAAATCCATATTTAACACACAAATCAAGGTGACTTTTATTGCAAGCTCCTTCTATGACATGTATGACATATTTAATGATCAGTCCTTTGACTGATAGTCTTCGATCTCATTTTGTATTCTGTTTGCAGTTCATCAACAGGTCTGGCAGTGACATGTTCCGCATATGACTTGCTAGTCATATAACACTGATTTTATATTAAAAGTATTTTAGACAGAGCATCTGTTATGGCAAAGTTTACTACTCTACTTACAGCAATCTAGTTATGCTAATGTATGTTTTAAACAGGTCAAAATCAAATACAAAGCATTATAAACTCAGATACGTTAACTCTAGCTACACAAATTGGGCCACAGAGAGAGGCACACATGTAGCCTACAGTGCATTTGTTCATAAAACAAAACAGGCTATATATATATATATATATATATATATATATATATATATATATATATATATATATATATATAGTTTTTTGCCACTGATCAACACAAAAAAGTCCATCATGTCAAAGTGAAAAATAAAATCTACAAATTATTCGAAATTAATTACAAATATAAAGCAGAAAATAACTGATTGCAGAAGTATTCAACCCCTTTGCTATGCACACCTAAATAAGCTCTGGTGCAACCAATTGTCTTTAGAAGTCATATAATTAGTTGAATGGAGTCCACCTGTGTGGAATTAAGGTGTTTCACTTGATTTCAGGTTAAATATATCTTTTTCTGGGAGGTCACAGTTGGTTAGTACATTTCCTAACAAAAACTACATCATGAAGACAAAGGAACATTCAAAGCAAATCTGGAATAAGGTTCTATAAAATCAACAATCAGGGGTAGGATATAATAACATTTCCAAGGCATTGGATATCCCCCGGAGCACAGTAAAGTCCATTATTAAGAAATGTAGAGAATATGGCACAACTGTGAATCTGTCTAGAACAGTTAGTCACAAAACGACTTGTGGGCCGCCACCAACAAAACTGAACAGTTTTTAACTCAATTGTCAGGTTGTAATACCTACACAATACCAACATACAACACACTGGGCAAATCATAGAGTACAATTATACTGTATTTATTTTAATAAATGAAAATCTTTGAACAAAGACATTACCGCTATACCGCTGTGTGGCAAAGTGCCCGCCCCTGTGTGTATTTTGTGTTGTATGTTAATGTTGGTGTATAGCCATTGGTACACAGGATATAAATTGGTCTGTGTTTAAAATGTAGATTTGTATTTAGGCACGAGGATTGCACAGCACTTCACGTGCAAGTAAAATGTAATAATATGTGAGCACGGGGAATTGCACTTTATTAATTCACGTGCAGTTGTACCACGACTCCAATTGAATGATTGATTGCTAATCGAGTCTCGGTACAGCTGCATAAAAGCTACATGTTTTCACCCACTCGGGGTTGTGTGTTCAGTGAGTGGAGAACAGGATTGGAGACGGAGGTAACTGAAATAACGTAAAGTAAAATAGTTAAAATATCTGCTCACCGTGTTTTGTTTTGTGTTAGTCCGTTTTGTTTGCCTCTTTTCTTTTGGCAAATGTGCCATGTTCTGTGTTTTTGTTTGTTACAAACCTTTTATTTTCTATCTGTTCACTCAATAAATACTGAGCGAGACCATTCACTCAGCTCCACCAAACTCCACCTCTCTTGTTGTTTATTTCCTGTTTCTGGTCTGACGTCACCCACTCCGGCCGTCTTTGTGACACATTGCTATCGTCTTTTTAGTCAACAATCTTAAACCACCCAGAATTCACAAAGTAAAACCACCCAGAATTCACAATGTAAAACCACACACAATTCAAACAGTGCTTATCTGTGCAACAGCAAAGATAAATAACTATTTAAATGGGTTTCATTTACATTTACTAGCTTCCCGTTAGTGTTTCTCAAAGAAAATAAAAAAAACTCCAACGAAAAATAAGTTCTACTCCCATTTAGCATTACATGTGGTTATTAAATTGTACATTTAGCTCCTATCAAGGGAAAAAAAATTCTCTTAAATTAAAACAAACAATTTATTTAATTTGGCCCACTTCACCTTTGTCATTTTGCGGGCTCAGCACTTCGCATACAATTACTGCATAAGCATTGATTACATACTTCCACATGACATTGGCTGTGTGCCTCGGAACTGTTGTCTAACAACCACTGATAGACTGCGTGCGGTGTGAGAAAATAACTCCAGCAACAACAACAAGGCAGCTGGCTGCGCAAGTGCCGAGGCGGCGGATTCAATTAATGTTTTTTTAGAAAATGTAATACACTGATAAAGAAACTCAGAGGGGCCACCACCAAGCCTCAAATGGGTCGCGGGCCACCACTTGCCGACCCTTGATATAGATAGTTCAAATAAATAAAAACAGTATCTGGAAATTAATCACAAGTTTAACAGATACATAGGGTCATTATAATATCATTCCTCCAGCACCACTAGAAAGCGGATAACCCCCATGAGCTCCTCGCCTTTGTGTAAATAGCAACTGTGATTGGTTATAGGCCTGATTCACTCACAGTCCGTATAGCCAGTAAGACTAAAGTACCTCTGAATGAGTTTGTTTGAAATCTGTTTTAATACATATCTGTTAATGGAATGTTTCATATACCCATGGCCACTTGAGGGATACGGAGAGCTTTTTTTTCACTTGGGGGATAGGGAGAGCACTTTTGTAGATATATCTCATCATTACACTCTGTGGATTCATTAGATTCTAATGTCTAACATTGCTGTACATGTAAAATGTTTTTGCTCAAATGCACTATTGTCCTTCATTCTGACCAGTATGGTGTGAAACATAGTTAATATGTTTACTTTATGTGCAAATTATGTGGTGACATTATTGAGAGATACATTTGCATTTTGAATGCTGCTGCTAGCAAATAGTGATCAGCAATCTCAGGCCTTAATATGATTAGCCTGAAAAAAGATCAAAGACAATTAGGGAATGCTCATTTCAGTATTTAGAATGGTGAATGCAATTGTGGTTGAATAACTTGAGAGAGAGAGACTCTGAATGAAGGTTATTGATAAGTGGGGGAAGATAGAAACAAGAAACCTTGGTTATTCTCTATTTGTCAATTAGGTTACATGATGGCACCCATAGCTAAATATGAGTTGCAGTGATAAAGAAAAGCACAGACTATATTATTTGGTACCTCAAATATGTTTGGAAAGCACACAAGTATATTAGGGTGAAGGGTAGGTGTCATAACCCTACTCTCTCATTGATACAAATGCTCAGGGCAACAGCATTGACTTCTGTGAGGATTCTTTTCCAACGAAAATGCATAAAACAGCCAGTATACTCCTTATAAACTTACTGGGTAGGGTATGGTTCTAAAAGCAGTAAGAAACTGCCAAGATGTTCAGAACAAATTCAGAACAACGGACACCTGAAGTGTCTTATTGAGGTTCTAAAATGGTCTTGAGTAGTGCAAAAAAACAAAAGCTAAAGTCACAAGGCTAAAGAGATCCAAACACTGTGATGTTATCTCACTAAAGTACTGATTGGAAATGTGTCCATCCAATCAAAGTGCTCTGTTCACCAAGGACATTTTATATACAAGTTTAACGGGGTAAAATAACATTAATATATTTATATATCTATATATATATATATATTATATATATATATATATATATATATATATATATATATATATATATATATCGCGTAAGGTAATTTCAGTATTGAACAGTCCTGTTGTCCTGTTGTACAGTTGAGTATAAAATGACGCAATAAAATATATAAATACTTAGTAATCAGGCTCATGGTGCCTCCGGATGTTTACTAAAAAATCATATTAGTATAATTACGCCGCTCCGATTAGGGCAGCTCCCCGTCCAGAGATAAAGCCTCGGCTATCTGCGGACCTCATAGTATGGAGTAAAGGGGTCCCGTGTCTATAGGATATTAAATTAAAATGGTGCACTTATGTGTGGGCCGGCTCTACCAAAGGGGTATCGTCAAATCGCCTCCCGGGAAAACTCCCCATCGCGTTTTTTGGTTTAGAGACTGAGAAAAAACGAAATTTAAACAAAGACAAATTACAAACTTCCAATAGGTGCGCGTTATCGTTAAAAGGGGGATTTCTTTTATGATTTCTTGTATCCTATCATGGGCTGTATACCCTCCTCAAACATATGTACCAAATTATACTAACATCATGTTTAAAATAAATGCCCACAGAGCTCATATAGTCTATTGTTGACTACTTATTTTTATTTTGTATTTATTTTTACACTAATTTGTATCACTACTTTTTAAAGCAATAATTCAAATGATTTGTTTTACTACTTCACTCTATGTAATTTAAGGGGGTATTTGTATGTTGTCATCTTATCTTTTACTTGTTTTATATTTTACTCATTTTTGTTTTTTTTAATCTGTAAAGCACTTTGAGACAAATTATTACAAAAGGCGCTATATAAGTAACAAAATAGATCTATGCTCAAAATGAATCCCTCAGAATAAATTGTATTTTTTACTTTATGTATTGGGTAAACACTGCAAGGTTATAATATAGGGTTAGGAAAATAGTTATGATTTCTGAAATGCCTTTAAAGCAGTGTTATATTGTACATACTGGGCCCTAAGTGTTCTGGCAAATTTTATGAAAGGAAGCAAAACAATTTGCATGGTAGCCCCCCAACCAAAAAATAAAATAAAATAAAAATCATCAAGAAAAAACTTTGTTAACAAGGACCAGTTCAATTATGTTTACGACTAGTTTACTGCTAGTTTTAAACCTCTAATATGATTGTATTCCTCTCTGAAATAAGACTTTGCACTTGCTTCACAGTATGACCCACTGCATTCTGAAGAATTACAATTACAGAATGTGACTGAAGTCCCAGCAGCACTTTGCTCCATTCTAATCAAGAGATAAAATAAATAGCCATAGGATTGGATACCCTTAGGAAAAATAACCATGGTACATAATGGTACTAGAAAGATACTACCAGAGTCATGCTACCATGGTTCTACTATTCTAATACTGTGGTTCTAGCACGGTCGCGTACCATAACATTAGCATGGTACTACCACAGTTGGTTACTGTGCTACAACCACGGTTTAACCACAGTTGTGTACCTTGCTATCACAGTGGTCTTACTAACCACAATAATAAACACATAGATACAATGATTTATCCATAATATCATTATGTTTAATTTGTGCAAATTAAGAAACAATTAAAAACACAAAGCCATGTTTAGATGACAGTTCTGTTTCTAATATTAATAATACGTTGCATGAATAGAATTAATTTATAGCTTTGGAGGCGACATACTTAATCCATCACTGAAGCGCAGCACCCGCTTGACTACCTTGACTAACTATGGGTGCAACAAATGATTTACAAAATGACTTGAGGGTGGTCTTTTTATTGTCCATTTTTCATTTACTTAAAATATCTTGCATCTCTGAATGGCCTTATCTGCGTCATTCTCACTGTGCATCTCAGTCTCCGTCTGTTCAATTCAGCTTTGCTCAGCCTGTAAATGGTGTATTCGGTTGTTTCCGCCTTCTTTCCGATCAGAGACGGGAACGCCTAGTCTCAGATTAAACGCAACACGTGTTGTGCTAGATCATGGTTTTCGGCAAAGTCGGACAGAGTTTGACAATGGACCGGAAAGGGATTTTCGAGATGATTAGCCAAAACTGATCATACAACTTAAATTGATTTATTTATGTGATAGTGCCCGTCGATAATGGCTCTACCTTGTGATAGTTGACCGCAATGGGAGTTATACAACTATCACATGGTAGAGCCATCAAAGGGGGCTCTATTTCTATTATAAAATTATTTTTACCATTGTTTTCACAAAAAAACCACCTTAAAACCTAAATTTACCTTGAACATCTACTGATTCATTGGGTACCTTTCCACTATGTAAAGACATTCTAAGAAAATGTGTTATTGTGCAATATGTGCGTATATGATAACAGTACAATATTAATGCTTGTATACTGTTGTTTGTGATGTGCAGTACGAAATAAATAAATAAAACAAACAGTAATTCTAAGTGCCTATGTATATTGCAGCTAAGACATACGCAGTTAGATAGTTAAAAATGGAGAGCCAACTCCAGGAGCGTGATATATCTGAATCCGCAGTATATAACGATTATGAATCCTTTATGGATTTCATGTGGGCATCTAAAGTGTGTAGTACTGTCTAAAAATGAAAGACATAATTCAGTCAAATATTTGTCTTGTTCTGCATTACATCATATTGTTTCACTGATGCAGCATCTAAAGTAAAATACAGTGAATAATAAGCCTATGACAGACATTTGACTTTTTAAGATGATAATGATTTAAAGCCTGGCAGATTAATTGATTACTTGCCAGCACAACATGCATAGAGAACTGGTGACTAGGAGGCTTCAGTAATTTTTACTTCCTCTGCTGACTTGTTATTTTCTACAAATAAATTTGATGTGGACAACTGTAGCAGGGTAGTGTTGTAGTCAAGGCTTGTCAGTGGCAGGAAGGCAGACCCAGAAACAGCAGTTGCAGTTTTAAGTGCGAAGCACACTTTTATTAAAACACAAAATAAACAAAGGCACAGGGGCCAAAACAAAAGGTTCAAACTAAACAAATCTGGGCACCAACACTACTATTCAAGTTGGGCATTTGCCTTCACTGAAAAGTTCAAACACTCACCCACAAAAATGATTTAGCTTCCTTTTTATACCACATGGCTGTGTCATGGGTAGGGTGATAGCGATAGCCAGTGTACTAAAATAACTTAAATATTAGTAGCCAGCTATGCCACCTTGGGTTTCAGAAGGGCAAGGACCTTAGTGGCTAAGAGATCTTGTAATTATCTCTACACAGGTTCTTTTCGATCCCAGGGGTTCCGTGCACATAACGACAACAAGTTTACAAGGTTCACTTTAAAAATACACACACAAGGAAGCTCCCACTTAAACAAACAAAAATACAAAGTCTAGAAATGCTGCTTAGAGCTACCCTCCCGCAGGTAAAAAAAAACAAAAAAAAAACTATTAAAATCACAGCAAATCCAACAAAGGAGACAAGGTGCAATAATAATGCAGTTTGTAGTTAGTAGTCCAGAATCCCACCGGAACCACCCTCCAATCTGCCGCTGATTCTAGAGTGGGGAGATCCCAGGAAACCTGGGAAGTCAAAAGTAGCTTTCAGGGAAGAGGAAATACAGGTAAGCAGGATCACAATTCCTCCTAAATCCAGCAAAGCTGGTTACGTCCCTTTAGCTACACTTGTGCCCTTGTATGTCTCCACCTCTGACTCCCCAGCCCGGATGGAATCTGCGTTGCCGCTCTTCTCTCCTGGACTCTGGAACCAGTAAGTATCACTGTCGTCAACTGTGGTCTGTGATTTCACTGCAATTGTCATTTCATCCTGTTCAGGCATATCTCATTGCCTGAAGCAGCGTTAGAATGCTCTCACTTGTTTCAATTATCAGACCGGCACCGACTGTGCACTTTCCTTTGCCAGCTACAGTGTCTGTCATTCAGTGCGCTGACTTTGAAATTAGCAGGTAAGGTGTAGGTAAGCTTTTGCTATATATACGGTGACAGTTACTTGTTAGATTTAAAAATGTGGTGCAAGAGGAAAACACTAAATTAGTATGGTGCACAACACCCTGACTTTGAAGTGAAAGCTGTAAAGAAACGTGGCACAGGAGATATGTAACTGCAAACCAGGCAAACAAATGCATGCTCTGTGTTCTGAAGCGATTCTTCTCAATGCTACTGGTTGAGGGGGTGTCGTGGAAACATGGTATCTGGGTCCATCTGTGCTGAAGCAGGTGCCTGTCCATTCTGCTTCTATAGCAGGAGCGAGGGGAAGCTCAGACTCTGAATAATAAGTACAAGATAGTTCTGTTCAATTATCTGTTTTTTTTTCTGTGCATATTTTTACTAGTTAATGTATGCTATAAATGTCTGTGTAATAAACATTTATATGCTGCATTTTCTGCGGTTTATTTGAGCTTTTTTAATTGTGTAGATTCTTTATCTTTACAAGGCATAGCTCTGCATTGAGCAAACGTCATTTCAGTTTGAATGCTGTTCTGTTAGAATGTTGGTGACTATGGTTTTGTTGCATGTTGAATAATAAAGGGATCGATTTGACAAAAAATAAAAATCGAATAGTAGCAAGCCTAGTTATAACTAGAGGGGCAGAGCACCAATTTCTATTAATGCACTCTTAAAGTGACAGTTTTGTCTACAGGATCATTACAACTTGCAATGCAGGCTTTCAGTAGTAGTAAACAATTTTGTAATAAGCATAAATTGTCTCTTTTTTTAAATATCACATCAAATATTTTATTGAAGACATCAACCTGGAGTAGCTAGCTGTAAGGTCGCCTTATATTCTTAAGTAACTGCAAAAATGTCTGACCCTTTTCAATACATTCTTTTATTGAATTTAGATTAAAGTATCAATCCCCAGCTAAAGGTATGAAGAAAGATATTCCTTAGCATCTGAGCCTTGGTCATTCCATAGAATTTCTTTGAAACCTGTAAGAGACATGGATAACAGGTGCTTCTTTGAGAAGCTAAGATGGTGAGATAGGATTAATGAGCTGCCCTTTATGGTCTCCCACAGACTATATTTCTAATTCTTTGTGTGGGTAGCATCTTCATTAGGAAAAAAAAAAAAAAAGATTTTGACCTTCAAGAGCCTTCATGACAATTTATAACATTTTTTTAATCAGGAATACAACCAACTGTAGATAATAATGCTGTTATTTCATTAAGTGGTCCAGGTGATATGTTAAACCACAAGAGCAAAGTTCTGGTGACAAGACAAACCACATGAAGAAAGATTAAAAAAAACAAAAAAAACAGATATTCATTGTCAGTCCCAGTAAAGTTGCTGATACCCTATATACAGACATTACACTACAGGTACCTAAATAATGCATCGACAACACATGTTGAAACATGACAGTGAATGAAGTCAATGGCAATCCTGCTTGTTGGTCACACTTTTTAGGGAGTGCGAATAGTGTATTAGTACCAAGTAAAATGGTTTTAGTCTTTATTGGAATATATTTTGTAATTGTTTTGATACAGTTCAATTGTACACATTTCCATTCCATCTACCCCAAATGCATCTGGCTGTAAATGTCTTAAGGCAGCAGTTCATTGTACACTTTCTATAAAAGTATACCTAGAACTATTGCCTAACGCCTCCAGAAAGATGAAAAAAAGACTCCAATCACTAAACTAAATATTGGACTTCAGATCTAAAATATCTGATCAGTGCTGCTGCAAACAGAAAGTAATGTAGTGATAGAAGGTCAGAAAGCACCTTAAGGGAATAACTATATTGTAGGCACAAACACACTGCAATGAATCATTATGACAGCAATCTAAAACAATAAAGCAAACTGAAACTTAAAGTGACATATTAAAACAATTATTATGGAACAAAACAAGGAACGGTTTGTAAAACGGTGGCCATTTTAATCATTCAATCTCTTCACACACACACACATATATATATATAGTGTGGTAGAGTGGCAGACAACAGTGTAAAAAGCAGGCTTCAGACAGTAATTATAGTGAAGCGCAACAGTGCACGCTTAGTGTTTAGAAGGGTTTTAAACAAACAAAACAAAAACAGAACTCCAATAAGGAGTACTAATTAAACAGTTGTTTCTAACTAAACCATGGGACAGTTAAGCTGTTAGCCTGCATTAAGGAACTTTGGTGTTTCCACCAAAACAAAATTACCCACAGTTGTATTATTGCAACTGCAACTGCAACACTCACAGTGTTCTCTCTCTCTCTCTCTCTCTCCAAACACTCTTTATACCAGACCCCTGGTAGTCTCTTGCACACACCCAACAAAGGAATATATTTATTTCTCCTTTTATTATCCTTAATTACAAACACTCAACCCATCCTTCCCTTGTGGTTGGGACAGTGCACCTGGAGAAAGTTTCGTGAGCACGCCTGAATAAAGTGCCATAGAAAACCACAATGGAACTGATTCTTCAAGTTTTTACCGTATAAGGGACATACACTAAAACTGGAAAAAAGGAAGCAAGTGTATTCTGCCTAGACACAATTAGTATATGATCAACAGTAACTGGACTAAAAAGGTACAATCCATGTAATTTACAAGCTGTCTGTCTGTCACAAATGGTGTGTAAGGAGTGTTTATAATTCCTACAGCTTGCCTGCTAAGAAATGTAGATCATATAGTCTTTATCAACACAAATATACTGCAAATGTCATGGATATTTTACATTTTAACAGAAAACCAAAATTGAATTAAATTTGTCTAGCTTTGCCTAGGTATAAGGTTTGATTTAACACCTCAAATACATAAGGCACCAGGAAACAAAAGGCTAATCAAACCTTACGTTTGAATTACCCAGTCTAGTGAAGGAAGGGGGGTTTAGCACAAAGTAAAAGGTGAAATAAAGGAAAAGAAAAGAAAATGTAGTTTGAACCAGCTTAAAAAAAAAAAAAAAAAAAAACAAGAGATTTGAAACAAAATTATTGATTTTACACTAGAAGCCCCTTGGCAGTCATTTTGGCGGTTTTTGGTTTAAAATGTAATTTTCTCCAGTCGTGTCACACATCTGGGGCTGCGCGTTCATGTACCTTTCTGTCTGTATGTATTAAATATTCTTACAAAGCATGAAACGCGGGAGTGCAGAAATGAAGGAAATATATTACATTATACCTAAAAGCGCCAGGAGCAGTCACATTGACAGCCACACAGAAAACAATTGTATTGTGATTATTCAGAACAGTATTCTACTTTATTATTTTTATTTACCAGTCCGCAATGTGTTTAGCTGTAATTAGATTAGTCTCTACTCTCTGCCTGAGTGAATGATTAACAGTCTATTGTTTTTCAATCAGCTTTTTGAAAGGCTGCCACCTGCTTGTCAGCTGCGCTGCACTGGTCAGTCGATTAGCATCGAGACTAGTGAAAATAAACACCAGAGACCGTGGCGTTTTACTGCGCAACAAAATATGGAGTTGATGTTTTTTGGATCAGATGGCATGGAAGTATTCCGTGAAAGCTGGCTCCTGACAGTGGCCAGTTTAGGTGTTTTACAATGTATTGGACATAGCAGCCATCAACTCCTTGGCACTTTACAAAGAATGCACGGAGAAGAATTTACCAAGGAGGGAATATATTTTACATGCAAGAAGCATTTGGAACAGAGGGAGACTGCCAAGCGTGTATCCACAGCTGAAGCTGGCAAACCCGCTGAGAAAGGCGATGTGGAGAAGAGCTTTATCTGTGTTGATTGTGAACAGCCATAGACTTAAGGTAAAGGAATACCCTTTTGTCGAAAAAAAATAGGAAAGTAAACTTTTAAGCTCTGCGCTTCTGTAAAATTATTTTCTAAATTTATGTTGTTGTTCAGTTGCTTTTGTTGATCTGATAATAAACCGATTGCAGTTGAAAAGTAAAAAATGTATTGCTTTCGTTTCAGTTTAATAAATATGTACCGTATGTTGTAAACCGATGTCTGTTCAGATGTTTATTTATTTCCATTTTCTTGTTTTGATTAGTAAAATAAATGTTCATATACAGTGGTTTGCAGAAGTATATAACCCCCTGCAAAGTTTTCACATTTTGTTGGCACCTGAGCATACTCCATGACACTTTCAAATTAGACTTTACATGTAGAATCTTCACAAACTATGCCACATTGATAAAGTTAAAAAAATGCATATAGAATATAAATAAGTGAGATTTACAGAGAAAAACAGATTAATCTCAGTTACATACTGTACTGTAAGTATTCAACCTCTTTGCTACTGCGGCCCTAAATCAGCTCAGGTGCAAATGATTTGTTTGAAAGGTCACAAAATTAGTGAAATGGTTTCATCCTGTGTGTATTCAAAGTGGTTTAACTTGCAGATCATTTCTCTCAGGTACATACAGATTTTCAAGCTGCAACCCACATAGTGAACCAACAAAGCAACCATGAAGACCAAGGCGGGCCAAATCCTAGCTCTTTCTAGCTCAGTGCAGTAACGTCTGTCAGCATTGATTCTTATTTTGTTCGAAAGAAGAGGAGTCAGGCTTCAATTCATGACCAAATTCAATGCGATACTCGGCCAAACAAGGATTTTAGAGCCCTGCGCACATCAAACTTAAAAATCCGAAACGGCAGACAATGTTCGCATTCTGGTATTCTGGTAATGTTTGGTGCAATTGGGCAGAAATTTTGTGTGAAACTTCCCAACATATAGGGCTATCATATAAACGTCTCAAAATAATTCGATATACATATTTTCATGGTTTATTTTTCAATAAACTGATCATTTTTGTAAATGTGTTTTTTTTTCACATTTTCTTATCTGTGAGGTCTTGGAAGCACTTTTTATTCTAGATTCCAACATAATATGATATAAAAATGTGTACTTTAAATTTTGATATAAATAACATGCTTCTAGGACATTCAGAAATGTGTTTTTTACTTGGGGAAAGGCACATGGCTTCCGGTTTAAAGGGTTAAGAATATTAACTGTCTGATATCCCCTACAGAAACAAGAATCAGGAAAATGTGACGTCCTTTGCAGAGTGGTGTGCCAGAAGTTTTGCAGGAACTATATAATAAAATTATATATACCAATATATGATGCTTATATTCAACAGATTTTTTTTTTTTTTTTACTTGTTACACAGCTGTTCAGGAACTGCAAAGACATAATAGTCTAACTGCATAAGGGAATTAACCTCTAATACAAGAAGACGAGCTCCTGGAACATTGCACGTCTTTCTGGGCTCCTTCCCTGTCACTAATGGGGAGCAGAAAAAAAGTAATTTCTTTAAAAACTGTTTCATAGTATAATGTTGTATTGATTTTATTCATAAAGTGACTGGTTCTCAAATTATGATTTGATTATTTTTTTACAGTATATATTAATATGTACAGATGACCTTGTTTCCTGTGGCACTTCTGGACTGTATTCTTGCGACAAGCTCTTTGGGTTAGAATTGTGAAGAGTAAGCGTCCTACAACATAGTCACTGGGGACTGAAGATCTTGACAAGATTTTAATATTCGAATCACATATTATTTGACTGGTTCTGATATTTTACCATAAAAAAATACTTTAAACAGCACATGTAAAATAAACTGGGAATGTGAAAATAAATTGGACCTGACACGCCTGACAAGCGCTGAATAAATGGACCGCTAGGGTTAATCGATGGATTAAAAAACATTTTTTCAACCGGTCTCAGAGAAATTCCTTCTTCCTCATTTCAAGGCAAAAATCTTCATTCTGATAATCAAGAGCCAAAGTCAGTTCAAATTCTTATCAGTAAAGAAATTAAAAAAGGAAATCTTTGTTTTCTTTCCAGTTCGCGAGTATGTCATGTCACCTAAGTGACGGTGTCCCCTCTTTATATGTTGGGTCACCTCAAAGACAGTAGTCTCCCTCCTGTTTGTCGGGTCTCCTCAGCGACGGAACCCCCCTACTGCATATGTTGGGCCATTGAAGAGCTGGAATCAATTTTGTGTTAATATTACTAATCAATCTGTTTTCTTTCTGGTAGGAGCTTCTTCGTATGTCGGGTCATCTCAGAGACGATGACCCCCCTTCTGTTTGTTCGCGCTGCTCAATGATGGAACCCCCCTTTATATGCGCAGGGTCTTCGAAGGATAGAGCCTCTCTCTTAATATGTTCTATTTGCTACTAACTTTATGTCCTAAACATTACAGCAGATGGCCTAGCTCCGCCCCGTGAATAGACACTGAGTAAAGCAGACATGATTGGTATGATTTCCACAAGAAAAGTTGAAAACACTTTTCAAATGTTTACAAGTTATTTTATAAAAGGAAAAAATATGATGTTTCTCAGTTGTTTGGTTCTAGTTTTGTAGGTTTTTCTCTAGGGTTTTTAAAAAAAAAAAAAAAAAAAAAAAAAAAAAACTCCAAATGTTCAGATAGATTGTGGATGGAAATCAATATTAAAACCTGTCGATAGCGTCGTCATTTTTGAAGCATTACACTAGTCAAACATGCGCCAAGCAACAAATTAATTGTGACAGACAATTTATATAAGTTTTTAAATTATTATTTTTTTTTTATCTGCTACAAAGGACAAAAGGATAAAGAGGTAATAACACATTAAAATGCTTGAAGAGGGTTTTTTTTTTTTGTTTTATTTATGTTAATGATCACTAACCTAGCCCTTGGGTTTAGTAAGGATAAGGCACTAATTGGTTTTTCAAATGACCGATGTAATCCGACATGATCCTTAATAGCAGCAATTATGTTTGGTAACATTGCTACCTTTTACTGAACATAAATTCTCTTATCTTGGCTGTTGTACTAGAATAGCTAATCAAACAATTCTTTAATGTCACTAAACTGTTTTGGCTATATAACCTAACATTCTGTTGCCTTTTGTATAGCTTCTCCGCACTGTCTAGTTGGCTTAAGAGATTCATCCACTACTACCCCCAAGTCCTTTTCATACATAGCCTCCTCTATTTCATTACTATCCATGCTGTACTTGCCTCTAATGTCTTTGCATCCTATGTGCAACACTGCATTTATTCACATAAAATGTCATATGCCATGTGTCAGCCCAAGCTTGAATCTTGTCCAAATCTCTTTGTATTATTAAAGTTGCTGATTATGTCTTGGTCCATATGTATAGTATTTCTGAGTGCTGGAAAGGGACATTGCTTTTGGAACAAGCAAAAAGATACAAAGTGTAGGATTATTTGGGAACATGCTGATGTGTTTTATCCCTCTTAACCTTTAAAATGGCTGTACGGTTCTATAAATGAGTGTAGCTTCCATTACAATTAACTGCATTTGTCACTTGCCAGTTTCTTATTTTTTTAAGCACCTTGTAGAACACCAGTCATGTCAGCTCTAAAGATTACAGCCTATATATATTTTCTGAAGCCACTTATAGATTAATATAATTGTATGCCATGACATTGCTGAACAATTTCATCATTTGGTGATACTGAATTTCACCTTTCTGTACTTTTCTTATATGGTAAGATATGAATAACCTGCTTTTCACCATGCATATGAAACCTCTTTTTAAGGATATCAGCAGATATTTCAATACACTTAGATTAGGTATTTATAATGTTTTATAATATTCGCAAACCCACCTCATGTAAAGAACCTATCTTAGTGTCATACAATAATCACATTACTGTTCCGGAATAAATTACAGTATCCACCACTTACTCCATACAGGGTTATTTTGGGCAGCCGTTTATAATAGTGTTTGCCATTCCCATTGATTTAAAAAACAAAGGCATTGTTTATACTGTGTTAAGCACGTCGTATATTTCGTGCAAACTCAGCTGTTTGGATCTCGTTATGTGCACTGCTTTATATTGTAGTAATCGCTCTTACTAATCCACAAATCAGCTGTTTTCACCTTATTATCTTGCAATTCACAAAGATTTCAATACAAAAGGCAGCACTTTACTATAGTAAAAATGGACAGACTGATCAATCAGATGTTTGCACCTCGTTACTGAGCAATTACCCCTGTACTGTACCTTGGCTATATAATCCCTGTACACTGTGTCGAGTTTAGAGTTTGGAAAAACAACACCGACTGCAACAGCAAGCCTGGCTGGAAAAAGAAAAGCGATGAGCATCAGCACGAAAATTCAGTGTAAATAAAATGTCTCTGTTAGATGCTGTGCGGTTGCTAAAGCATGCTTGGAACTCTGTCAATCAGCAACCAATGCAACGTTGCTTCAAAAAAGCTGGGGTTTCTGTAGAGAGAGTTCTGTCTAAAATACAACTGAAACTGAGACTCTGACAACATCAGACGGGGGTCAGAGGAAAAATCCTCAGCTATGTCACCTTAGCAACCAGAACACTGCCTGAAACAGACACCAATGACGTAAACGTGCATGCTGCGCTTGTAACACTGCGCTGTGCTATGGAGCAGCAACTGGATATAGAGATGAATTGGGATTTTTAGAAAATGCTGAAAGTTTGCCGTCCATACTTGCAAAAAAAAGATCATCCAGATGCGTATCACAGAGTTGGAAAGAATTTGCAGTAATGTAGCTTACCTGTACTGTACATTTCTGCACTTGCATTACTTTTTTGCACTTACGTTGTATCACATTCATAGGTTTTAATACATCATTTTTATTAGTGTAATGAGTATCTTAATAATAATTTTTAACCACATACATGCTTGTTTGTTTCGATTACTGTACTGGTGATTGGGGGACTTTTGAATGTCAGATTATTGTGTTTATACCGTCCATCGCTTACTTCAGTGTGAATCACGTTAACACAAATGCGTCATTCTAAGTGGTGGCGACTGTAATGCAATCCTGTTTAATTGTATGCGCATGTCCTTTATACCTTTCTTTATCATTCAATTATAGGCATCTGTCAGATTAAGGACTCTTTTGTAATGCATTGTATATTACGGTTGATCTATATTCTCTGTTCTTATTCTTGCATATACTCAAAAATGTTTTTTAAGAAAAAAAAAAGAATACCATTGTTTGATTCTGTTTAAAACATGAATTTTTACATTGGCTATGCAGTGCATTTCCTTGATGTTGTCACATAGCAACTTTTGGAACCCTTGGGTAACGCAGCTTTAAAATATTTATCAACTGCAACCTGCCTCTCTGTTTCCTCTGGTGGCTGTCCGATGCAGGGTTGATGTCGATGTAATGTCCTTTATTGGCACGGTTCCCCGGCTGAATCAATTGCTGCTGACAGGTTTTACTCTGGCTTAGAGACACCATGTGAAATATAATGATGACAATTATTCCCTCTGTTTGATTTGCTTTTTGCTATCAGAATTATTTAGAGAATATTAAAAACAAGAACAAAAAAGTTGTACCATCTTCACAAATTATGCAGCATAGCCTTCATTCAGACAATAATACTAAATGTATTTCCACAATTCTAACAATGCTGTTTAACATGCAAGTTGACTTGAAACTGTTATGAGCATCTTGTTAGTATTCTCTTTTGTACTTTCTGTGCACTCTAATATAATTTAATTTTGTTTTGTTCATTTTTTTTCAGAAAGAGAAAAAAGCATTGCTCTTAATTAAAAGGAAAGTACGTAAGGGTTGGGAATCATCAATGGATATCAAGGAAAGCTAGCTGTGCTTTCTAAGAAAATGCAATTGGGCCCCTCAATGAAAGGTGAACTCTGTCTTTTCCAGAGAACATATTAAGGTAGTGCAAATATACTGTTAGCAAACTTAAAAAAAAAAAAACTGTAAGATCAGTGTGTCCTTAATTCTTCACTTTGGTTATCTATATTAATACCGTAATGGTAATACTTGGAATAGGTACTGTATATGTAACTAGAGCCCAGGTAGTAAAAATTAGAAGAAAAAAAATCTCTACATTTGAGATAGTTCCTATATACTGAGGTCTACAATAACTTGCACTGACTGGAAACATACAGTAGAACACAGCATAACAAAAGTTCAAGTCAGTCTTGATCAAGTATAGTGTGAAATAACTGTGAAAAATACTGTTACTGTTACTGTAAAAATGTAGTAAAAAGTTTACTGTACAAAGCATTCAATGTACTGTATTCATAAAATAAAAGTGCACGTTAGTAAAAAAAACAAAAATTATCCAAATGTATGAATACAACTCAAAAATATGAGTACAGCTAATTTTATAAGTACAACTTTTAACAGTTATTTCACGCTCACAACAACAAGCCTGTATGTGAAGCTCAGGCAGCCACAGCTGAATGCCAGTGCAATCAATGAGTTTTGAAATGTATACTCAGGTTGCCACTTGTATTCTAGTGCAAGTGTAGGGATAACTGCATTGTGCACATTTTCAGCTGGATATGTACTGTTCCACCATTTTATTATTATAATGTATATTAATAGTTTGTTTTTATATCCATTGTTTTTAATTACCTCTTTGCAACACGTTTTACTCGAATATGTTTACGAAGGAAAACAAATAAGAAAAATAATGGCATCTAAATAAACACCACTATCGTGAATATTGCATTTGAATTGGTGTATTGAGCAGGCTGATATGTTTTTTGTAAAACACTAATTATAATTATTATTTACTGTTGTCTAAAAAGCTGCATTAATTTATGACGCACTGCTAGGGACATAATTCATACTGACAACTCATACACTACATACTGAAACCTCATACAGTACATAGTGAAATTGCATTTATTTTACAGTTTAAAAAAAACAAAAAACAACAGCATACACACAAGCATTGACGCTAGATGCCTTTCTCAGTGTGTATTCAAACAAAATGTACTACATTTGTATCTAGTTAATTGGTGGTTATTACAATTAGTTCATTTATTAGTTCTTAAAGGAACGTACTAAACATAAACTTAATACTACAATAAAACATTATACAACAGTTGTTTCTCAATGAATTATTTTGCATCAATACAATTACAGTAATGGAACCAATAGAAGTTCCTCATTTAAACTTTCTGGCGATTCAATTAGAAGCCATTTCACTTCTGTTTATAACAGTATGTTATCAAGATCACCACCCCTCCTTGGACTCTTAACCAATTCAATATCCATGAATCTAAGGGTGCAGATGTCATGTCCAATTAGGTTAAAACAACAACAGGAACAACCCTCATTTGTCAGGTTGTTCTACCTATAAATTTCATCTGCTCTGACTAAATGCTTCCCTAGATTCTTAGCCCTTGTCATGTCCGTACATTTCTTTAATTCTCTAGCAGAATAACGGGAGGCAAACAGGAGGGCAAATAAAATTAAATAAACTCTTATAGTGCATCGTTCGTGTGCTGGCTTGCAGATTTTCACATACCCAGACAACAGTTAATTATGAATAATGACAGACTTGGTTATTCAAAGTTTAATGAATCAGAATATATATTTATTCGTTTGGTTACTTAGTGTTTAATTGAATCGAGTGACCGCAGATCTCCTTCCAATTCTAGCTCACAGACAGTCCAGGCAGTTTAGTGTCTTTGTAAACGAACAGCATCAATAATACATAAAGCAATATGGTTACGTTATGCACCTCAAGCAGTCTATGCCATCCATTTGCATTAACACATACAATATTACAACATCTCTGGCTATTAAAAATCCTATCCTATAGCATCATGTTTCAATAATATAGAGGCTCTGAAAAAAACACCAGCAGTCAGCTTTGCAGAGGTCTTCAAAAGATTGTAGTGCATACTGATAAATCACCTCCTGATCATTCCGTTTATCACCAAACTCCTCAATAATGCGATCCAAGTCATTATTTTATTACTATAACATCTGAAAAAGCTCTGCAAATGTTTGTTATATTCTTTGAGTGCTGGATGCAGAAACAGCTACCTCCTTTGTTATGTCAATGCTATTTCTGTAGTGCATGGGACTATGATATTTTGGATTCGTTTGGCTCCTATCGTTCTCACTCGGCCATTGAAAGGTTTTCTTGGCTTTTTCTGGAGAAAAAACAACTAGAAACCTGTGCTTTACGTCTTTTTGATGATGTCGAACACAGTACGACACTGGACTGGAAAGGGAAAATTGTAATGTCGGACCGAGTCCGACATAGGACCGCAAAGGGTTAAGACTGCTGCAAATACTAAAAGAAATGGCTGTTGTTATTTCTGTTAAGTTTAATTTTTGAAACAGGCTTCACAATGTTATTTGTACTGGACTTTTCTATCCTGTACATCATTGCTACTGAAGTAAAAATATTTTCATTATGTATTATCGCACATTCACAATAACCAACACTCAACAAACTAATTTCTATTAAAAAAACAGCACCTGCTATCCTTACTGGGCCATTTTAATTATGCAATTCTCATTAACCCCCTGGACAGAACCTTAATTTCATGTCTTCTTGCTCCTTTTCCACAAGATCAAGCCAGGAAGTTCGGTAAAGCATATCCCAGGAATCCAGGAAGGACATAAGAATGTGTGCATTATTAATTCAAAACTGTAACAGGCTTTCCCTATTCTACAAAGACTACATCTCAGCCCTCCATGACATTTCTAAGATTCAGGGATTCATGAATAATCATATTCCCCAAGCTGATCCCAGCAGCAGCTCCAGTCCCATTGCAGGCGTTCCATCCACAAGGTTGTCTTGCACCATAGGGTGTAACTGCTATCAGTCTTCTGTGCTCAAAACTGGATTCTTCCTATCCACTCAATCAGATTGGATCCTCGCTTTCATCACACATGCAAGAGACTCCCTCCATCTGGCTCTAGGCACAATTAAATCATTCATTAGCGGGAACCAGTATCACTATCATCTATTGGCAGTTTTTCCCCTATCTTGCTGTCTATCCCAACAGTCCATCTCACACTGCAAGGAATCATCAAACATAGCCAGAGTACAATTTAGCATCAGCAATTGCATCCGGTTCTCATTCAGCCTCTACCATTAGACACACTCTCTCCAAGCATTCAAAAGCAAATAATAGAAGATATACACCTTTCACCAACTGGAAAAATAGTTTAAACAATAACATTCAGGTATTTTTCCAAATAAAGATATTAATGTTACACTCAAGTTACGCGAGCTCTCAGTTAGATACAGGGGTACTATGTTATATGAGTACTCAATTCATGCATCAGTTCATCCCTTATCGACATAGCAATAACCCTTGAAAGACCAGCTAGCATGCCTGGAGTGGGGGCTACCTGACAGCCGGGGCCATCAGAGGTTTTCCCCTTCTAGGAAGGGTTTTTTTTCCTCTCCACTGAGCGGCAGGTAATCACATACCCATACCACATGAACACTATTTTAACCTCTCCAGTTGGTCTCATATGTCCCTTCTTTTCCTGTCTTTTCCAGCTATTTCTTTTGTGTTATGCACTGGCACGACTATTGTTTGTCTCACAGTGAGGGGAGCTCTGTGGGGAGCCTGGAAGGTAAGAAACCCCCACCCCCACCCCCACCCCCCCAAGTTCAGATCCACTCCCCTGACCTTAGGTCAGGGGACTTTTCTCCTTCTTTGCTCTGTGAAGGAAACGAGACATATATTTTATAAATAAGTTTATTAAACCAGCGCATGTAATATTAATATAACCCGTGGGAAACCTATGTCAGACTATGTCAACATACAGGTTGTAATTTTCCAAAGGGAAAGGTCCGATGTTGGGGACCTGTCTGACATCATCAAAAAGATGTAAACAGAGGACTCTAGCCCGAGGAAAGTTACCGACTCATATGGCTGAGTAATATCCAATTAGGAGCCGAAATGACGAAGAAGCCGAAAAAAAGAAGTATCTTATAGCCCTACGCATCATAGAGATAACACGGACATAAACAAAGGAGATAGCTGCTTCTGCATCCAGCACTCAAAGAATATCACAGGCATTTGCAAAGCTTTTTGAGACGTTATAGTAATAAAATAATGACTTGGATCGCATTATTGAGGATTTTGGTGATGAAACGAGTGATCAGGAGAGGATTTATCAGTATGCATGTCTATAAAGAGATAAGTGAAAAATACAGCGAACAAGGGGAGGGGCTTGGCCGGAAATACAGTACTGAGTGTCCATTTGCAATTCAGTGCTTTTTAAACCTGTTTTACTCTGAAAAAAAAAGATTTTAACAGAGCATGTAAAATAAACAGCGCGTGTGAAAATAAACCGAACCCGAAGCGCCTGACAAGCGTTGAATAAATGGACCCAGTGCTGAACTTTTTAGTCCAAAAGTTCAGCACTGATGAAGTTAAGACTGACACCAACCTCAATGGTATCAGCAGCATCTTCATCATTTGTTGTACATATAAATGAAAACTGTGACAATCTGGTTCATAACCTAATACAGATGCCTTTCCAAGACTTAGATTAATGAGCTTTCTACATAGTTTTAGCCTTAAGCCTTTTTAGCCAAGGTACACTGTGGTGTTTGTCATAATATTTATTCATACTTTTTTCATCTCTTTAAACATGTGATCAGTACAGTATCATCACTTCAACACAAAATTGCTAATATTTGCAAATATGTATCTTCTACCTGGCAGATTTGTGTTTATCCTTTATTCTACTAAAATGTTTGGCTTCATTAAATAGTCTAGGTGAAATTGTAGTGCCAATGTTTTAATGACTAAATGAAAATATCCAATGTTTTAAGACAAAAGTGTGATGTAAAATATGAAATGAAAAGACATATAATTAACTTGCGTTTCATTAATTTCACTAATACAGTGGGTCTGGACCACCAGAGAGACAACGAAAAAGAGCAGAACACCTGCAAGGGCTTTCATTTCAATCAAGATAGAATGAGGTTACCAAAAGGTCAAGGTAACAAGAGACATTAATCAAAGAGTTTGATACCAAAGTCACGTGTACATCCTAAAGATGACTGAAACCATAAAAGTCTGTACAAATTCAAAGAGCTATAAACCAAAAAATATTGGGACATACACATTTGCTGGGAGCTTTACAGTTCAATCAACATTTACTGGCACTTATTCTGCCCCTGAGTTATGTGACCTTTTTTTTCTTTTTTCCTTATGCATACAATGCAAGGTTCTGTGATTTATTCTTCAACATGAGTTGAGTACCTAACAATGCAATACAGGCCATACTATTATGCCAGTGACTTACATGATTTTAGAATACGGTATATATGTTCACATACTGCATGGAAAGTGGCTCAAATATTTTGACAAAGCGAGACGTGATCCATCAACCCCCACTTTAAGGTTTTTGAAGACTGTTTAAATTCAATTGAAGTGTTTTGTATGTATTTTCCTCTTCCTAAATATAAAGCAAGTTTGCCAATGCTCTTTAAAAAAAAAAAAAAAACGACACGTTTTCGGTATTTCAGTAAAGCTTAAATTAACTGTTATTCTGAGTCTGCTCTGTGCACGTGTACACTGAAAGTAAAATACATTTAAACATGTTTAAATAAATAAGGTACATTGCTCTCACATACAGACACACTGGAGATGGCCCATCATAATCACTTTAGCTGACTGCTAACATTTATTCCGAACCATGTTCTATTTTTAAATTGATGTCAGTCCATAATACTTTGGTTTGCAGTTCAGTGAATTCTCAGACTTAAAGTTTCATGAAACGTGTAAATATAACAAGCACTTGAAAAGATAGACGGTTCTATCTCTTACTGTGTAGGCTGAGTTATAAGAAGGAAACGTTGTTGAGTGTTACACTCTTATTAAACCTTTCCATCTCAATGGTTCCTAAAGCCATGGCAGGTTTTTTAAAGAATGTAAGCTATTAAACAACTAGTAAAACCAACAAAGCTGAGTTGTTTCTTAATATTACCTTCTGGTGATGATAGCACAGAACTGAAAGGATTTGGGAGCAAGGACAATACACCATTCGTCTTTGGTATTTATGTATTAAACATGAATTATAGCAGGTGATTATCCCCGTCACCTTGCCTGAAGGAACGATGTTCAGTTTTTACAGAGCTATCAAAAACCTGCTGTGTCAGAGATTAGCATGATTTCAGGTTATTGTCAAGCACATGAGAGTTAGCTAGTGAGTCATATCCCACTTAAAATGTACACTATAGGGCAATATAGACAAGTATAGTTATATTGTCTGAAAATGTATATACACACATTGGAGCAGATTCCCCATAATATGGTGGCATTGTTACTGAATGGTACATGTGAGCTGCCCCTGTTTTGGATATAAATGAAGAAAATGAAATCAAACTTTTAAGGTTACAGAATTACCGGTAGCAAGAAACAACTAAGGTGCATTTAACTAGGTGCAATTAACCTCCTGACTTAGTTATTTGAAGCCTTTTAACATCAACATTCCATTTTATTTTTTAACTTGGCGCAGTTCTAAATGTGTTTTTGAATATGGCCTGCAGTGTCCTGGCTTCCTTTTTTTCCTTTACCCTGATTATCCTCTAGTTCTATAGCCTCTGCTGCCTTCCATTGACTAAGCAGGGAGCCACTCCAGGGTGTGTACTTGTCTAATAATTGCCTGCCTCCAGTGCACAGGGCACTTCGTGAACTTTTTAATTAAATAATTTACTTAATTTCACATTTTGTAAAAAAAAAAAGCGGTTTGAGGTGAAAACTGAACAACACACCAGTCAAATGCACACTTATATATATAACATTAAGGTAATGGTAATATGTTTGATGTTTTCATGCTCGTACACAACAGTCACAATCTATCTACAACTGAAGCCTTTAATTCTGAAGGTAATTACTTTTCTTGTCATACAATTGACTAAGAAAGATTTTTTTTTTATTAAAATAAATAATACATTGTTTTAACCTATGTTAATTGTTAGTTTTCTCTGTATTATCTCCTTAATTGTGTCCCTCACAAGCTGCTTACTCGTTGTGTGTTCAATAGCTTCCATGCAATAGTGACTGCTCCTTGAAAAGACCTGCTTTGAGAATGCTTCCTCAGATTGCAAAGGCACATTTTTTCCCCGGTCTTCAAAACCGCTTCTGTTAATTGTTTTTTTATCCATACCTGGTGGTAGTACTGGCATAGAAACTTGGAGCAAAACACGGTACCAACATTACCTTCACAAGGCAAAGTCTGACTGCGCTTTATCACAAGTGACCCTAAAATCCGTCTTCCCTTGTACAAGGTGCGAGCACCTTTTTTGAGTGAAAGGTGTATGTGACCAAGATTTCTGACTTATTAATAGAAGCAGCTTAATTTATCTGAAGACTTCTCACTAACGATGGGAATGGGAACCTAGAGATGGGAGCCCAGCTAACAAGATTTCAGTTTTTGCAGGTATCCGGCTTTTAAAAGACTGTCACCCACACCTGTGAGCAGAAACTGACTCACTGGGAGCAGAAACTGACCCAGGCTCTAACAGCAGGCTGACCTTTGGGATACAAATTGAACTTTTGTGAAACTGCAACAAATATTGTCATGGCTGTAAAAATATAAAACCAGTAGAAAATATTATTAGCAGATGTGCACAAGCCTGTCGTGGTGGTCACAGAACCAGTCATATTAGACATGAATTGGATGATTTTAAATGACCTGTATTGCTTGAAATAATGTAATATACTCTTTGTCAATAATTACAGTAATATTGTATATGCTCCTTTCAAATAGATCTGCATACCCAGTAGAAAACATTGGGTAGCTGTTGTGTGCAGTCTGTAAAGGAACCTGCTGGAAGGAGTCAACCTTGGCAGGCTCATATCAAAAAACCTTGTTAGCGCATTCCAGTTTTATGAGAAAAGACAGCTACTTTCTTTTGTAACTTTACTTCCATTACATTCGGATAAAAGAAGGTAGGCGTTTATATTAAAATAAACATTTTTTAGAAAATGCTTACGGTAGTGTCTCATATTAATAAACACCAAAGATTAGCCGAAGGCTAGGATGTCTTAACACCTGCTTCAACTGGATTTTGTATGAAAAAAAAAAAGGGGTCAGACTTAATTCAGTCAGAATAACATTATTGCATTAACCCTTACTGGTCCATTTATTCAGAACCTGAGGCTCGTCAGGTCCAATTTATTTTCACATGCGCTGTTCAAAAGTATTTTTTTCACAGTAAAACAGGTTTAAAAGGCACTGCATATCAGAAGGACACTCAGCCAAGCCCCACCCCTTGTTCGCTGTATTTTTCACATATCTCTTCATAGTCATGCATACTGATAAATCCTCCTGATCACTCATTTTATCACCAAACTCCTCAATAATGCAAACTCCTCAATAATCCATGTCATTACTTTATTACTATAACATCTCAAAAAGCTCTACAAATGTCAGTTATATTCTTTGAGCACAAGATGCAGAAGCAGCTATCTTCTTTGTTTATTTCCATGTTATCTCTGTGGTGCAGGGGCTATCTGTATTGCTCAAATCCCCCCCCCCCCCCCCCCCCCCCCCTTTTTTTTTAGCTTCTCTCAGCTCCTATCGGTTTCACTTGGCCACTGGAAGGTTTTCTCGTCTTTTTCCGTAGAAAAAAACGACCAGAGACCTGTGCTTGACGTCTTTCTGATGATGTCAGACAGGGTCCGACATCGGACTGGAAAGGGAAAATTTTAATGTCAGACCTGGTCGGACATAGGACCGCAATGGGTTAATGGTAGCCTGTAGACGTAATTAACTGGACCTTACACTTAAAAGCTTAAAAAGACTTCATAACAGATTAGTGACTTCATAACAAAGTAAAATAATATTATCATTTCAAGGAGCAACTGTTATCTTTAAGTATCTGAATTAGAAATACATGTTATAAAATTATTTTTATAAATTATTATTATTGTTGAAAGAACATATAGTTAAAAACTAAAGTTCAGTACTTACTGACATTGTCATAATATTGTAATAATTGTACTGTGTGTTAAAGAATATAAAACCAGCATAAATAATATTGCAACAAATTATCAACAGGTTACAATGATTTGAACCTTAGAAAAATAATTTAATATCTATTTTACATTGCTATAAGGTATAGAAATTAGGTATTAGTGTTAAATGAGTGAGATATTGAATACTTTAGAACGTAGCTGTGGGTGTTTTAGCTTTTTGCATGGCTGGCCTAAAGGCTAAGCATGTAATTAACCATAACTCCATTACTGTATTGAAGTACTAATGCTATTAAACCTGTAAAGGCACTGGATCACTCAGATTGCTTCTTACTTGGGATTGATGGTGGTCTGCGCATCCAACCTATCCAAAACTGAAAGAACACTACTACTGCTCTGATTGATTAAAACTTCAAATTAAATGAGTCTGTGTGATTTTCTTGATTATCAAAAAGTTGTCTGGACATATAGCACACCCAGTGCACGAACAAAAACACTTACAGGAGTTTAGAACATCTCTGTCCTCCTTAAACGTCTCCCCTGGGTTTAAGACTGTGCTCAGAGCATATATATATATATATATATATATATATATATATATATATATATATATATATATATATATATATAAGTATGTGCAATTCTGACAGCTTGTTTGCACCTACCTAGACCCACATAATTAGACGCTAATGACCTTTGTCTCAGCCCTACTGTCTTTCATCAAAATTGAGCCCTGAGGCTTTGTAGGGTCACAAGTGAAAATCTCTTTAACCTGCCAGAACTTTGAAATATTGATGAAGAAATTAGCAGTAACAGAAAAAAAAAAATGTTGAAAATGGGATTTTATTTAGTCACGGGGTCCACTGAGTTCACGGATCAATAGGACTTCACTTCGTTAAAGTACCATGGCACAATGCTCCTATTCTATATTTGTATTGAATCTAATATAGTTTCCAATGATACATACACTGTTGTAATTAAAATGAATGGTGTGTGATGTAGCATAAATGTCACAAACAGGCATCATGATATTTCCCATCTCACAGTTTTCAATTATCACAATCTCCGGTTATGTCCACTGACAGATGGTACATTAGTGGTACTAGCTGTCCATGACCAAGTAAAGCATCCATTGAATTTTAGATGTCATGGCTAATGCAGTAATGCGGTGTTACCCATAGTTATCTATTTCTCAGCCGTGTCTAATGCTGTTTTGTACAAACAACAAAGACTAAAAAAATAATAAGTCATGGTGTCTTAACATATTGTTTAACTTGTCTCTCAGAAAGCTAAAGGGATGAAAAGAATTGTCTCTCAGATGGGAGTTTCTATCTGTTGCTTTCAATATAAATGTCATATTTGACCCTATCCCTCTAAACAGGACTTCCAGGGAGACAATTCCATTTTATTAGAACATGACTTCTATTTTTTAAAACAAATAGACTGAAGCAGTAAAACCCAGCATATAGATTAAGAAAAAGACTGTTCCAAATGCTTAATATAACCTTTTAATATTAACCCCTTTACAGCCAAGCATTTTATTACCGTTTGTATCATACTGTCTTTAACCCCTTGCGGTCCAATGTCGGACCAGGTCCGACATTACAATTTGCCCTTTCCAGTCCGATGCCAGACCCTGTCCGACATCATCAAAAAGACGTCAAGCACAGGTCTCTAGTCATTTTTTTTCTCAGGAAAAAGCAGAGAAAACCTTTCAATGGCCGTGTGAGACCGATAGGAGCTGAGAGAAGCTTAAAAAAGGGGCCAATATGAGTAATACACATGCACCACATAGGTAACACGACATAAACAAAGGAGAAAGCTGCTTCTGCATCCAGCGCTCAAAGAATATCACAGATATTTCCAGAGCTTTTTGAGATGTTATAGTAATTAAATAATGACTTGGATCGCATTATTGAGGAGTTTAGTGATAAAACGAGTGATCACGAGAGGATTTATCAGTATGCACGTCTATAAAGAAGTACAGTGCCTATAGAAAGTCTACACCCCTTATCAAAATTTTCACCTTTTGTTGCCTTATAGCCTGGAATTCAAATGCATTATTTTTTTTTTTTCATTTATCTACACATCCTACCCCACAACTTCCCAGTGGAAAAAAATATTCTAGAAATTTGTAGAAAAGTCCTTGAGAAAACCAAGCCTCGACCTAAATCCAATCGAAAAATTGTGTCATTACTTGAAGATCTATCAACGCTCCCCAAGGAACTTGACAGCGCTTGAACAGTTTTGTAAAGAAGAATGGTCAAATATTATCAAATCTAAGTGTGCAAAGTTGGTAGAGACCTATCCCAACAGACTCACAGCTGTAATTGCTGCCAAAGGTGCTTCCACCAAGTATTAACTCAGGGGGGTAGAGACTTATCCACTTATGATCTTTCAGTTTTGTATTTTTAATATATAATCTTTTTCTTAATAAAAACTTATTTACCCTTAACAGTGTGGAGTATGGTGTGTATGTATAAAATAAATAATAGCTTTTAACAAGCTAATGTGTTTTAAAGGAATTCTGGAATAATGCGGGACTGTTTCTTATTAAGACTGCAACGAAAACAACGATACTGTATACTGTGTATTTAAATGTATATGAAAGGTTTTAAATTAACAATTGCACAAAGTATATACATAACGAAGTACTGCACTTAGCTTACCTGTAGGGTTGGAGGAGGCCATGGGTGGATGCCAGGATAGGAAAAAAGAAAAACAAACAGAAATAAATTTGTTTTAAAACGCTGATGAATGCTCAGTGCGTGTTCCCCTGTGAAGGTGCACATTAGCAGAAAAGTGCGTAGTTTGTTATTCAGTAAACAAAATTGTCTATACAAGTAAAACTAAATCAAAATAGAGTTTAAAAGCATATGCTTAACTGTTTGTAAATGGTGTTTATTGGCATCAGTGTGGTGCATGGGCGGCGCCATGTTTGTGCGAGCTGAGCAGTACAATGAGGCGCCATGTTTGTGAGGGGCAGATCATACCTCGGTCGTACCGTAAAGCCTGCTTGCAATGCACAAGCCAAACTGAATTGTTACTGGTGTGTAACTGAAGGGCAGACATGATTAAAGTAAAGGGGTGTTGTCATTTATAAAAAAAATAAAATTGCACATTTATTAAAAATGATTCTAGGTGGAATTGTAATGTAAAACCTAGTGATTTTATATAACTTTGATATATTTATATAATAGTGATTTTATTTAATTGATATATTTATATAATAGTTGCTAACTGTATGTAAATGGATTTTAAAGTTAATTGTTTGACTTTTGGTTTCCTGTAAGGCGAGGAGTGATTTCAGCCTGAGTATAAAAGAGAGGCTGTGATAGAGTAATGGAGAAAGGGTTTAGAGAGATAGGTGCTGTATAAGTGTCCCGGCTAGACATAGCAAAATATAGATATACATTTTTACTGTTTTCCTGCCAAAAACAGCTTAATCATCCAGCACTTAGGATTTCTTTTCCTTTTGTTATGTAAAAAGTTTTTTTTTTTTTTTTTTTCTTAAATTGTTTTGTTATGATTTTGTTCTGTTCAGTTCCTGGAACATAGAAAAAAAAGAAAAAAAAAAAAGAAAATTTGCAAACAAAACTTCTGTTGTCCGTGTGCATCCCTGCAATACCATCTTTTGCCACTTGGCACAACAACAGTGTAACAGTGTAGATAAGTGAAAAAAAAAAATCATCATTTAAATGTATGAAACTCTGAGGCACTGACAACAAATTGTGAGAAAAGTTCAAGGGAGTGTAAACTTTCTATAGGCACTGTATGTGGAAAATACAGCGAACAAGGGGTGGAGCTTGGTTGGAGATGCAGTACTGAGTGTGCTTTTGCAAGTCAGTGCCTTTCAACCCTTTGCTGTCCAATGTCGGACCTTGTCCGACGTTACAATTTTCCCTTTCCAGTCTGATGTCGGACCCTAAATCGAACAATGTATGATGAACTATAAAGACTGCTTCACTCATAATGCAGAACTCTATGACCAGATAGCACATCTATGATTTATTATGAAGCTTTAACAATGCATTACTTTTCCTTGAATGTTTTAATTTGTTTCTTCTTTATACATATGTTTTTAACTATGAAGCCTAACCTTTATTCTTATTTTGAGAATAGGAATAAATGTAATAGTAATTTGGATTGTTAGGTTTGTTTTTGTCTTATAACAAATATACATTTATGATTGATTTGAAATACTTAAACATACATAATATTAATTGTTAATCTCTTTTCATCATGAATCTAGGGATAATTAAACCAGAATCGTTAGTTCCTATTGAGGTATTATTTTTATTATGGTTAATAATTACATTACAAGCTATAATGGGTATTTTCTTTAATGGTAATTGGCGTGGACACAGTTTTGACATAAACCCTGGATATACAACATAAATATGCATGACAAAGGGCCAGAAGATGAGCACTGGTTGCGGAAGCAGCTATTTTTTTTGTTTATATCCGTTTGTTTGTGGTTGAAAGGACTATATGTATTGCTCAGATCTGCCTCCGGTTTTTTTCTGGTTTCTCTCAGCCATTGGAAGCTTTTCTCTGCTTTTTTCAGAGAAAAAACGACTAGGGACCAGTGTATGTTGCCGTTTTGATGATCTCGGACAGAGTCTGACATCGGACTGGAAAGGAAAAATTGTAATGTTGGACCTGGTCCGATATAGCACCGCGAAGGGCTATCTACAATCATCTACAAACAGTGACCAGTAAGTTCACACTGAAACATCGGCCAAATAAATGAATTAATTAAGAAGAAGAAGAAGAAGAAGAAGAAGAAGAAGAAGAAGAAGAAGAAGAAGAATTTCCAAACGCTAAACAGTAAAAAAAATGTATTTATAAAAATGTTCATTCCTATACTGATGTGGTTAATACTAAACAAAATCTCAATATTAAATAATAAATACATTGTACAGATATTTGCCTAATGACTAAACAGTAAATTGGAAATCATTAATATGCATAAAATGTTATTTTCCTACTTCAGATATTTCTGTAATATTTAAGGTAATAAGAAGAAACAACATTTTTTATGCATTTATGCGAGGAAAACCTGACATTTGGGAAAGAAACAGCAATTCATACATAAATTATAGTTGCATATGTAGCAACACTGATCTCATTATAATATAGTTATAGGTGCAAGTTTATTGACAGTTTATAATATTCTGAGAGGAAGAAGACAGGAAAGGAAGAGCAGAGCTTTTTTTGCTGGTCAGACTCTTTTAGAATGTTGCCAGCCATCTTGGTTGGGCAGGCTGGCAGCACAGTGTTCCAAAGCAGGAAGGCAGGGAAAGAGTTAATATACTTGGGGATGAAACTCCAGAGAACTGATACAGCACCAGCTTTCTAGTGAAGACAGTAATCCACCGGGAAAAAAAGTAAATGCTACAGAAAGTATCAACAGTAGACACAGATTAAATGAGGCACAGCTAAATGAAATAGAAGAAAACAAAGATGAAAAAAGACTAAAAAGACTACAACATGGTTTGTTAATGTATTTAAAGACTTAAAGAAAAAAACATATAGACCTTAACTTAACAGTTAAGGTCTATATGACTCATAGACATTAACAGTCACTGAGTGAATTGTCCAGAAAAACCCTAAACACTTTGAGGGAATTTTATGCCAGTGCAAGAAGTATTCAGTCTCCAGTTTTTAACACAGTTGACCGCAGCTGTCAGGGGCAGAGCTTTAAAAAATATTTGTCAAACTGCCCTCCTGATGTAACTACCTTTTACCTGCACCTACTGAGAGCTCCTCAGCAAATCCTGAACACTGGAATCCTACTGGTACTTCCGTGAACCGATGGGAATACATTTCCTCTGCGAAATGATGCCTAAACTTTGCAAAAAAGCCAGTCTCCATATTCGGTCATAAATATGAACTCTTTGTGTTTGAGTGTTTGTAGTTTTGGAACCTTAAATCAGAAATTAAAACCCAATACACATACAGAAAGTCATTAAGCAGATCTTTCCAGTGATGTAATTTTGTTGTGTGTTTGTTTTTTTTCTTCATATGAGCTACACCTCCCAAAAAAATATCAAAATATTAAAAAATAATATATAATATTTAAAAAATTGCCAATTTCAGCCTCTTCCCAAGTGTTATATAAAAGAACTTAGAGTATGTTGTAGTTGCACATTTTCCAAGGATTTCAAATCTGAAATTATAATTAAAATATCTGGAACAGTTGCAGAGCTTGGTAAGCTTTTAAATGCATAGTATTTTACAAAAAATCAACCTCCTAAATGGCAAATGTAAAATAATACTTTTTTTATTTAACGTTGCCAAAGTTCAAGAAAAGGTTCCAATATTTATATATATATATTATATATATTAGATATATATAATATATTATATTATATATATATATATATATATCATATGAATCTCATATAAACATCGACAAGTGTTAAACAGTTCTACGTTAGACTTTAGAATTTAAATTATTTAAATATTTTCAGTTGCAGAGCCAGATAAGGCCTTAAAATGCATAGTCCGAAATGACCAGGGCTAAGACTTGCCAAAAAGTGAGATTGGAAACATTATTTGAGTATAAAAATAAAGAAACAGCATACAAGTTATCAAGTAAAAAACAAATATGTTTTTTTTTTTCTTTGAAAAAAGAAAAAAAAAACATATTACAAAGAAAACTTTGGTATTAAGAATTATATCTGGGAAGAATGGAGGGAGACAAAAAAAAAAAAACTTATATATTGTACAGTATTTATTTATTTTCAAAACTAGAGTAAATAAAATTATCCAACATGTCATATGCAGGCAGGCTAAAATTATTGAATCTATTCAGTCTTGATCAAAGAAAAGTACGTAGTGATCTGATTCAAGCAGTCGAAATTCTAAAAGGTACTGACAATGTTGACTTTTTCAACCTGAAAAAAGAAACAAGGACTAGGGGTCACAAATGGATAATAGATAAAGGGGCATTCAGAACAGAAGATAGGGGGCACTTTTTTACACAGAGAATCGTGAGGGTCTGGAACCAACTCCCTGGTAATGTTGTTGAAGCTGACACCCTGGGATCCTTCAAGAAGTTGCTTGATGAGATTCTGGGACCAATAAGCTACTAACAAACAAACAAGCAAGATGGGCCGAATGGCCTTCTCTCGTTTGTAAACTTTCTTATGTCTGTGTTCTTTACACACACACACAGTAAACTAACAATAAAATACATTTCTAAATAATTGTAAGGACTACAACTAAATAAGTATCTGCTCTTTACAGACACACACACAGTAAACTAATAATAATGGCTACATACTACTATGACTACTACGACTACTGCTACTACTACTACTAATAATAATAATAATAATAATAATAATAATAATAATAATTAATAATGCCTACAGCTAAAAAATGTGTGTTCTTTACACACAAACACCCACACACACGTACACACAGTCAACTAATAATAAAATGAATGGCTAAATAATAATAATAATAATAATAATAATAATAATAATAATAATAATAATAATAATAATAACAATGACTACAGCTAAGTAATGTATTTGGTTTTTACATAGGCTACATACACAAATCAAAAATAAAAAGTAAACCAATAATAAAAAATAAAAAAACAATTAAATAATTATTCCTCATTCTTTTACACATTGAATAAAAAAAAAAAATGGTAAAAATGCATAGCTAAATAATAATAACTACAGATAAATAATGAATCACCTAGAAAAAGTAAACAAAACGTATCTAATACACTGACATGCACAAACACCTAACTTTTGGCATCACATGTGATAGACCTATTTAGTTTTGCCTTCTCTCCTGAGGAGAAACAAGTTTAAAAAAAAATGGAAAAACAAATCTAAAATAAAAACATATATGTGAAACTAACTATCAGATTTTTTTTTTTTGTAAATGTGATGTTAGTACAGTAGCTACTCTTGTCTACAGTCATAAAAGTTAGCCCTGCCCAGCAAGCACACACACAGACATCACGCAGCGGAAAAAAAAAAAAAAAAAAAAAAAAAAACTGCAGATAAAAAACACAAAAAAACTAATATGAAGTTAAAATATATATATATATATATATATATATATATATATATATATATATATATATATATATATGGCTAAATTAGCCCAAGTACTTACCATTTAGATGATCTGTAAATTAGCATTCTTGGAATTGTAAAACTGGAGTTACAGAACTTCAAATTCGCTGTGCACTCAGTCGTAATGGCGCCGGCAATGACACTCGTCCATCTTGAAAATATTATGTCCCACCCATCCTAGCCCTAAACCAATGGTATCATGACACACCCGTCATCATGGCTATGACCCACGCTTTTAAAAAAACAAGTTTTCTGGTTGGATGGCTGAGATATGACATGTTTTATCATTGTAAACGTTAGTAAAAGTTACGAAATTACAGCGCATCAGCAGCAAAGGGTTAAGAAGCACAGTGGTGCATCTGGCTTCAGAAGCTGGGCTGGCATCACGGAAAATAATGCATGTAACTGGACATCAATCTGAAAACAAATTTGTGAAGCTTCTGGACTCCAACAGTGCAAAACAGAAAACAGTGAAGTTTAATTTTATACCCAAACTCACCTCTACTCGGACTCCAGCGTCCCTTGGAGCTGTGCTACTTTCTTTCTTAGTTTCAAGAAACTCCACCCAGAAAAAACACTTCACCAGCTTGTACTCTGCCCTCTACTTATGAGATACTGCTTTCTAGCAGAAATGCACAATAAATGGAAATGTGCAGTTTATTTTTTTTTTTTAACAAGTAAAACTTAAAAGGAATTATTGAATACCTTACATACACTTCTAAGTAAATGTATTTCTAAAGTTTAGAATATCACAACACTACTTACTTCAATGTATTAGATGTATTAGTTGTCCTTTGAAATAGAAAATACAATAGAACGTTTTTGTGGGGCAGAAAAAACAACACTCTGTTTAGGTGATCTGGGAATGTGGGTCTGTGAGAGAGTGACAGCTGCAACACCAATCAAAGCCACTCTTCAAGACGAACAGCCTGTCAGTCAAACTGTGTAAGTAAACAGAGACAAGTCTGGCAGGTTTGCAAAGGGTTTGACTGTCTCTATACAAAGTTTGGTTCATTTTTATGCCGTAATGCTGTAGTTACACAGCCTAGAAGGGACACATACTGTAGCATGGAATCAAACATGACTGGTGGTGGCTACCCAAAGACCACTAGGAGAATTGAACATAGCTGATGGAAGCTGCAAAGGGGCTATCTTATGGCTATTCCAATTCAGATTTTTTAAGCTACTGTATCGCATGGTTTGGCACAAAAATGGGAATGATGTTTAGGACTGTGTAGATACTCAGATTTTCTAAATTAACATGTTTCACAGGGCGGATGCTGGGGCTGTAAGGATAGAGCAGAGGGATCAGAAATGAATTGTTAGTGGGACAGTAGCAGGCGGAGAGAGCCCGGATTTAGGATACAGAAGCGAGCCGCTGGCCTGGACTTAAAATTAGGTTAGGAAGAGATCCCCAACCGATGAGCCGTCCTGCGCATAGGACTGGGCTTGGTCGCAAAAGCTACTAGCCCAGAGGATCTGAAAAACATAATAAAGGGCTCTGAGTCAGTAGAGGCACCTCTCGGGGAGAAAGGAACAGTCCTTGTGCGTTAGGACCTGAAAGGAAAGTATAGTAAAGGGTTTCCTGACTAAACTGGTCCTGCCCTCGGACGAGGTGAGGCACAGTCCTCCGAAGCCAGGAGCAGAGAGGCATCCCGCAGAGAACCTGTAACAGAGAGAGATGGGTTAGTCTGGGACGAGGCACTGAGAGTGTAAATCGGGCCATGCCCCGAAGGAAACAGAACAGACCCTCAGGTGGTGAGTTAAGATACGTGCATGAGCTGCGAAAGGATAGTGTGGCTGGGGGTCCCCTCTGACTCACGCGGTAAGAACCCCCCTATGCGAAAGAAGAGATAGCATAGCTGACCTGAGTTCAGGGAAGTGAGCCTCACTTTCCCACCAAAGGATGGACCCCTGGCTCCCTGCAGAAACCCCACTGTGAGATAAACAACAGAAGTCGCGCCAGTGCATAACATAAAAGCAAGAAGGACATACAAGACAAACAAAAAAGGAAAGGACATACAAATGGGGAGAGAAATCAAGAAAGGGTTAGTGTGAGGTAGTTATTTATTTACCTGCCACTCATTAGAGAGGAAAAAACCCCATTGGCTATTAGGGGAAAACCTCTGGTGGTCCTGACGGTCAGGTTGCCCCCACTCCAGGCATGCTAGCTATTTTTTGTGTCAAGTATTATTGGAGGAAAGCTGCAGTGTTGGAAGCTCCAGAGGGGGCAGTTGCAGATTGAAATGGTAGATTAAAGCAAGTTTTAAATTTTGCATGCTGTAGTAGTGAGCAGATCTGAAGTATGGAGCAGAGATATGCTGTAGTGAGGAGTGATTAACTGTAGAGGGCAGGATCTGTAATAGTGTACAGAAGACTGCCATTAGTATTGTGCAGTGCCCTGCTAAAGAGAGCAGAGATCTGCTGAAGCTGAGATCATAACAGTGTGCGGTGGACTGTCATCAGTAGTGGAAAGCAGAGATCTGCTGGAGTGAAAAGAAACTCATTGTGAGCAAATTTAAGCTGCATGACTCGCCTCCTTGGGATTGAGCTGGTTGTCACTATTGGTTTTTAAGTATTAAGGCCATTTAGTAGGAGCTGAGGACGAGGCTGCTTTTGGCAGATGTATAGAGTGCATTGCTCTGAGGTTGCTGCAAAACCTATTGATTTGATCAGGAGCAGTCTATGACTGTATTCTCCAAGGTAGGAGGCTGCTTTGACTGAAATGTTGATAATTGTAGGACATGGTTTCCATATCTAACTGGCAGCTCACATCAAATTAAATATTAACCTTCCAAGGTAAAATTGATTCTGATTTGAAAATACATGACTTTCGCAGTGAAAGAGGAAAAGCTCAAAAATATAAAACATGTGGTATTATACTGCTATCTAGAGGTTATGATTAGAATAAAACCATTGACTTTAGGAAGTGATGCCGGGTAGAACATATTTGATTATTGTGATTAATAATCCTTGTGATTGGAATGTTTATCCTAAATGCTGTATCATGATTGTGTTTGGACATAGGGAGGTAGAATGGGTCGTGGATGCACAGGGTCCACAGGCGTTGTCTCATGAACCACTGGAAACGAGGTTGAAGAGGTCTAAATCAGGGGAAGACCGATCGACAAAATTGTTATCTACTGATAAGATGGTGACGGCTTTAGTGGAAATGCTTTATGGTACTCATAGGACATAGTACCACTGTATCTAACTGGGAGCTCTATAATGTAGAATAAATATTGATCCAGCTCTTGACGGCGGTGTGGAACTTAATGTTGCATAACTTGAGAGTAACATTGATATCTTTACATTCAATTATTTATTTTCTAATGTTAGGAGAGAGAGAGAGAGAAAGAGAGAGAGAGAGAGAGAGAGACGTCTGATAGAAGGGGCTGTTGAAATCACAGGCGGCTCGTCAGTACAGGCAAGTGAGGCATGGCCTGCTGAGCGTCGTCTATCTCACTGTCTATGAAGACATTTTGCTTATTCTTTATATATTTATTATTTAATAACAATATATTGAATATATATTTTAGGACAGATAAGCGTGTATAGAAATTTGATTTAATGTCACAAATTCTGAGAGTTGAAGTTGCTAATATGGGGGCTACTTTGAAGTATGTTTCCCTGATTGTACATTCCTGTTACACAATGTGAACAAAGTTATTTTCTTTTTTATAAACAATGATTTTGATTTTACAATTCTGTATGTAGGCCTACATATAACCAGTTTACTTTTTTAGTTTAGTTTTATTTTCTTTTGAAATGTTTATTTGATTATAGTTTTCATTTTTTGAAGTTGGTTATGCAGTAGGCTAATGTGAAAAAAAAAAAAACAACAATCTTTTTTTGTAAATAACTACTTATTTTTTTTACAATTTTGTATATACATATAGCAGTTTACATCTGTTTACAGAATATCTTTTGAAATGTTTATTTTATTATAGTTTTTCATTTTTACGTCATGCATCATATGCGCTAATTTCGTAAATAAAGCCTTTTATGTTTATTTTTTCATCTAAATATGGTGTTTCTGCTATGCAAATGTTACATATGATGTTCATAAATAAATCTTTTGAGTTGGATCTGATTTCATTTTCATATCGAAGCTGTTTAAAATGTACCTGCCAAAATGACTACCGCTGGCTGTTCTAGGTAGTAGTATAAACCTGGTGGTTCTAGTTTTAAAATAACTCATAATTGCTTTGACTTTACTTTGTACACACTGCATTTCTGCATGAGCTTTTAAGAAGCTTTTTAAAATTTATTTAGTGCCCAACTATTTTACCCTTGATTTTCTTCCCAATTTGGAATGTCCAATTATTTTTGCTCCTCTCACCGCAACAATTCCCCACACAGCTCAGAGAACTGAAGGTTGAATAGACATCCTCCGATTCCACGACCAAGCCAGTTTCCTATTTTACACTCAGGAACTAAAGAGCCGATGTCAGCCCTCAGACAGCCCTCAAGTGTCTGCCTGAGCTCACTAGGCACCTGGCCTATTTGCATTTTTAAGAGAAAGTGTACTTGACAAAATACAGAACAGGATAAATACTGTTTTTTTTTTTAACAGAAAAAAGTAAAAATGGTTTTCTAACAGTAATATTGCCCTCATGATGAAGGCTCTAATGTCGGCTACATGGCAGAAATGTCATGAACTGGCACTATCACTTTATTTAGCTTGTGCCAGAATTTCTAACTGTGTGCTCATAAAGATCATGTCCTTTTGATGACTTTCAGGTTTTCTGTCTTTTTACATGTTCAGTCATGACTACATTTGGGTTTATTAGTTTTGAAGAGTTAATAAATCAATTGACTTTACTGTTCAGTCCACACACTGTAAAAGTTCAGACTGAAAGTAGATGTTTAATCTAAGGACACGGAGTACATGTTTAATCTCAAGACAGGGAAAACAAATAATATGATATAATATTGAATTGTAATCTTTAAGACCAAAATAAAACTGCAGATATAAAAATAAAATTATATTTGTGCCCACTCTTGGAGTCTGTGAGTAAGTATTGTTTTGCCTGAGGGTTGTCTAATAATGCTTTTTCATTCTCAAGGTTTCTAGAATATGAAAGCAGAATACATTGAACATCTGTCAGAAACAGCATTGAAATCATGCTTCTACCAAAGGATAAATAAAATTCTCAGAATATGCTTTTAGCCTACCATAGATTTTGATCTGTGTAGGAGAAAGCTGGTATCATTAAGGGTTAACATGTGCTAACAAATGCAGCGTTGCCAGAGAAACTCATTTACTTCAGAAATTGATCCTATAAATACTGCTTGAGAGTATAGCAAGCCGTTAGATTGCCTGCCAGTGATGCAGATTGCTTAATTAGTGCAAGGATTTCCACTTTGAGTACATTAAGGTAATAGGCTTATTTAAAGGTGGGAGTTAGTGTTTGAGGTTGTCAGGATACAGAATAAATACAGTGAAAGCAAGTTTAAATGATTCAATATGAATATATTTATTTTGTATTATTGGCATTATTAGTAATATTAGAGAAGCAGATAATTGGTCTACAACAACATAGTGCTGTAACATTGAAAATCAAAAAGCATATACAATTTGTACAATGTCTTGCAGACCAATCCAATGTAGTACAGACAAATACATAAATAAAACCAGAGTTGAATTGGATTCAAGAACTGTGATAATGTATTGGCATCACTTCATTGTTGATGGAATAAAACTGTTCCTGTTGGTGAAAGCTGGTTCTTCCTTAACATGTGGGCATAATGCTACCACATTATTTGTCCATATTTAATGTACTCCTTTGCCCTAAGTAACAATACCTCAGTGACAGCAGTCAGTATCTTGGATAGGGGTGACTGGCTGACCTTATAGAAAGCCCTGTAGCGTAAAATCCAAGCTTTTTTGTTGCATCATACAGACATCTGATCTGGTAGTGATATTTGATGAGGAGAATTAAGAATGTTAAATCTTTTTTGTAGGGGGACAGCTTATTGCCTATGTTTTTATGAAACCTATTAACTGGTATATACCAGTGGCTGAGACCTTCTGCCAAAGCCATGTTTACAATTATTAACTTGCAATAAATGTTCAAATCAATTGTAATCTTTGTCCTGTCTGGAATACAGAATATTTTTTTTATGAACTGTCATATATTGCAGTGGTTAAAGTCCAGTTTGCCAGGTAAATATAAAGATCTACATATTTGGCATTATTGAATTATATTGTCAACACAAAAATAATATATTTTTGGAAGCAATTTAATGAAGTAAAACAATTCAATTTCCCACAGATATCTGCCAACATAATCTGATAATCTGATTTATGACAGTGACGCAGTAACTCTCACCCTTGAAATGGTCCTGGACATTCACTTGCTGTTAATAATGCTTACATGATATTATGATGGACTCCAAACTGCATAGCAAACAATGTGTCTGGGAGTTCGGCCTGCAGCATTCCAACAACAATCTTCTCACAGGAAATTATATTGTTATTAATCCCTACAGTGCTATCTCAACTATGGTGTTTCTACCCCCTCTATAAAAAATGACAGAAAAAAAGTTTAATTCCATTTATTAAATAAAATATATGAACACAGAATTACTTTGATTAGTTTCACTCAGGAACCACTGCCAGCTCATACTTCACTTAGGCTGCTGGTAATTGTATGTATTTATTTGTATGATCATTAAGATGCAAAATACAGTATTATACTATATGTATATATTACTATATATAATATATATATATCTATATATATATATGTATATATATAAACGCACACACACACACACACACACACACACACACACACACACACACACACACACACACAAAACCGGAAGTAATTTAAATGCATTGTATGAAATACTTTATTAGATACAATGTAAGGCATCCAGATAACGATTATTGTGTTTTATTAAATAAATATGCATTCCAATACGACAAGTTATATTCGTCAACAGGAACAAACAGTTGTCAGGAACCTTGTCCTAACATTAATTAGCAGCTGATACAACATAGTTGTATCTATAATATATATATTAATATATATTATATTAATATTATATATAATATATAATAATATATATATATTATATATATATAATGACTTAGTAAAAAATTTTGCTCCACAGATGTGTCAATTGTGACATTTTTGTAAACACGGAGTTGTTCCCTAACGCTGCTGTGGTTGTTATAGCAACATCACTGGGTGGTTTTAGCAGTTTCACACCACATCTACAGGTAGCATAGAACAGTGGAGAGATTGGGATCATTACACTACAATGCATTTTAGGCTATTGTTAAGGACAGGGCTAACTAGATCTACCACTGTTCAGTTAATTCATTCATTTTTTAGCATGTACGTGGCCTGGTTGATCATTTATTTATTCTCTCCTTGCTGTCGCCCTCTAGATTTTTTTTTTTTTTTTTTTTTTTTTTGATGTATACCAGAATGAATATAATGGATTTATTGCCACATAATCTTAAATACAGTATGAAATATTCTTCCCCCCCCCCCAACTAAAATGAAGTATTTCGTAAAAAGACTCAACTTCCAGCTACTGTTACAGCCCTACCACAAGCAGATCTCTTGATATCGTTAAGGGAAGACTGCATAAAATCCTGTTACCTTCAGAAAAATAGGAGATAACTGATGACTACAAATACTGCACTCTCTCTATCTCACTCATCACTTTTTGTAGTCTGTCATGTTCAAGACTGGCAAGGTCAAAATGCAATTCCATCAGGGTTTCTATTAGCTGCCTTATCAGGATTTCATAAAAAAAGAAAATGCATGGTTGTCTGTATCACTTTACCATTTTTTAAAAGTGGTATCTAAGAATTTTATATCTAAGGAAATACTTAATACATTTTTTAAATCCCCAAACCTTAAATCAAGTAGCAATCTGACAGGAACCAGATGCTGTTGTTTTTTTTTTTTTTATATTAAAAAAAAAATCTTAATGATGAATAAGCTCTCGGGTTATGTTTAAGCACCATGGCAAATATTAGCAAAGCTAAGTTATAAAAAGGACGTGCAGTTTTTAATGGATCTAAACGCATTCAGATCTTAGTATGCCACATTTAAATCATTAAAATAGAAATTACAGTTGTGTGCGATATGACACTTGATTGTTTTCAGGTGTGCAAGACATTCAAAAATAATATGACATCTGGGCTGACAATAGCTTTAGTTTTTTGATGGAAATGTCATGCATTTTCCTATTAATTAAAAAAAATGCTTTGGCCTTGCCTTTTTTAACATACACTGTCTAAATTTGGTCATGCACTTCTGTTGTCATACCAGAAGAAAGATCAACATAATTGTTTTGTGGCACGTGCACAAAAACATTGTATTGTAGTGTAAACATACTCTGTATATAACTTTCAACAACATACAAAAATCTGCCAGAGATGAATGATTCCGAATTGTCAGCTGCTCTACGTTTGTTTGTAGTTTATAGTAAATAACTAAATGGAGAAGTTTACCTTAGCAGCAATACATTTGCATCATCACAAAACACAATCAGCCTGGACAGTCTGGAATGTGAAAGGAGTGTTTTAGCCATTGGGGTAAACAACCTAGGTCTTTAAAGGAGTTTTTTTTTTTTAATTGTTATTTTTCTTGTTCAAGGATTTGTATTATTAACGGCACAATACTATCCCATGCTTCCAATAAACTAAGACAGGACATGGATATATAACAACTCAAGAAAATGAGACACCAGGAAGCACCACAGCAATCAAAAGTAATCTTTTTCATATATATTTTTTCTTTTATTTCAGGCTGCATAACCAGACAACACACAATAAGCACTCACCCAACAAAATAAATCCAAAAAAGAACATGTATTTTGTCTGTTAGACAGTACCCTTGCTTCAGGCTGTACTGGGCAGTTGTCTTTGTAATGAATGTTAATCCACGCTACACTGTCAATAATTGCCCCCCACAATCATTCATGGCTGTAATCCAATAAAGACTTGATTTTATACAAATATGTTTTACCTTTTTCCACTAGTAATGCTTTGTTTTAATGGGCTAGTAAACAAAGACATGCTGAGTTTTTGGGCTTAAAGTTAATGGTAAAGTTAGGGGCGAGTCAATTAGCTTACATTTGAGGGCTCTACATGGTTCAATTGTATTAAACTTATTTACATTAACTTTAGAATTTTTTGTATTTCTGAATATTTTATTATTCATATTTAGAAATCAGACATCTCCTACTTAAAATGCTTCTATTTCACAAATGGGTTGTTGATTTTTTTTTTTTTTTTTTAATGGGAAAGGCGTGCAAATTGAGAAACAATCATAGAGTTCTAAATGGAAAGAGACCTGTGTGCATAATTAGTATCAATAGACCTGCTGAACAGAAACTTAATGAGAAAAAGACCACATATAGACAGGCAGTTCTTTATTCAGTTATCTGCTGGTACTTTATCCTGCTGTAGTGGTAAAGGTTTAGTTTTCCATCAAACAAATTGAGATATGCTGGTGACATTTGAGTTGGGAATCATTCAGAGATATTGAAGAGATGATTATAATAGCTGACAATGTCTAAGAAAATGAAGACAAATTGTTTAGACAGGGAAAAAACAAAATAATCCAAGGGTGAGAAAAATAAAATTTGGCATTAAAGTCTTAAAAACTATAACACACCATTATTCCGTCACTATAGTCTACATATTAAAAATAATTATCACTGTGAGTTTTTATATTTGTCAATACATTAAAATGCTTCTGGAGCAAGACAGTACTGTCCAGATGACACACTAAAACAATGCGAAACATCTCAAAAACTATACCACATGTTTATTCCGTCACTATATATATTAAACATAATTATAATTTTCATATTGTTTTGATCAATAAATGTTCTCAGACCAAGGCAGACTTGCACGAATGGACACTAAATCAATGAGAAAAATCTTACAAACTGCATTACATGATTACATGCTTTTTAATATATAGAGACTGAGTAATCATGTGGTATAGCTTCACTATTTTAGTGCCTTTTCCTCTCCAGATAACGCATATGCTATTTCAGCTGTGCTTCAACCAGATGAGACACTTGAGGACCCGAGTGTTACATTTTTTAAACATATTGGCGACTCCTTTTACATTTTTAATCACACATTATGGATCATTAATCAACGGGGAATACATTTCTAAACATTTACTCACCAGGAGAAACAAAAAAAAAAAAAATCTTAAGGATTGTAGTGAATCCTGATAATTTTTGCAGAAGGGAGCATGAACTGGATATACTAGAATATTTAAAAAGAAAATTATCTTTCTCCTGCCATACATTCCCAATTAAAAGTAAAAGTTACCTATGATGGGTGATTAAAAAAAAAAAAATTTAAACAATCAAGAATATTTTAAAACAAAATGCTCTGATAAGTACAACAAAGATAAAGTAATGAGCTTCTTGTAAACACTGCAGGGAGTTCTGCACCACTATAAACAACTTGCAGTATTATTTTTAGGCTACTTTGTGATTACTTGCTTTTACCCAGCAGTAATGGGTTAAACTATTGTAATTAAAACTGCATTTGAGCCCAGGATTTTATTTATTTATTTATTTATTTATTGGGGGGGGGGATCTTACTGGGGGGGGCTGACAGTTTTCCATTGACAAGTTTTTTTCTTGGAATTAATAAAAGTTAGTAAAGTTTTAATAAATGTTAGGTGTATTTAATCTGCTGTACCTTCAACGTTGTGTTTTAAGCTCTAGAGGACACTGCCGGTACTGTGATAAACTTTGAAAACAACCCTATGAAAGATAAAATTGTACAAATAAACTGTTATTTACCTTTTAAAGGGCAATTGTAGAATTCAAGAATTTCTGATGCAGAAATTTATCAAAATTTGCAGCGCTTTACACAGGGAACTGCATGTTTGTGCTGAATGATAAATTTAAATGATTAAATTAATTACTTCCAGCAATTATTGTACATGATGTATGCCATATATTTAAAATAGCAATGACAATATTCCTAGCATTTTTTGACAGCAATACTAAATATAATACAGGACTTTTGTGCCATTACATTTTAGTATGTAATGGCACAGTAAGTTATTACTTTTTTTTCTATCAGCATATAAATAGCATTTTTTTTTTTTTTTTTTTTAATGAAATACAGTGTAGATAACCTAGATTGTATATGTCACCCATCAGGTCAATAGAGCACATTTGTTATTATAATAATTAGTCATAAGTATAAGTATTACATTGGAAATAAATGCAAAACACTAAAGATATTGTGAAAAGCAGGATGATTAAAGTTGCCACTTAAAATAATTGGTTTCCACCTTAGTCTGTTCCTGCGATGTATGCTATCCCTTATGTAATTGAACATTTCATGAAGGTTATGTGAAGCATGCAAAACATTCTCTAGATATTTATGAAAACTGATCACAGACAATCAATGTTCTGGACATCTCACATGTGATGAAGTATCATCATGTGAAGCTTTGGTTGGTCATCTGTTATGTTTTAGGAACAACTTAAGTAGAATAGATTTATTACAACAGTGATATAAGAATATTACTCTTTCATGTCTATGCCAACTGACTTGGAAAATGAGCAGGTCTTGTATATTTGTGAGGGGAAAAGTAACAAATGCAGGGTGCGGTGTACATACACCCAGTGACAGGGTACTCCCCATCCCTGTGCATATTTTATGTTTTGTGTTATTTTGTGTTTGTTGTATTATTATTATTATTATTATTATTATTATTATTATTATTATTATTATTATTATTATTATTTAAATGTGCTGTTTTATGTTTATTTAAAAACACACTGTTTTATTGTTTAACAGCCTGGATGGGGTTAAAATGCCCCATCCATATAAAATAGCGAGAATGCGGCTTATTGATAAACTGGCTGTTGACCATGCATATAATAAAACCTGTGCCGAATGTGGTTGAGGGATAAACTAGGTAATTGATAGCCAGTTAATCCCTTGGCAAAAATATAAAAACCTGCAGCTTTGGCTGAACTAAGAATTACAGAATATAAGCAATTGCTACTCATACTGGATCTGGACCAGTACGATATTTGTTTGTACAGGGTTTTGTTTTGTCTATTTTTGCCAACATGCTTTTTGTTTTGTGAAGTGTTTTGTTTTGTTCTTTATTTTACTTTAATAAAAACAAATAGTGAAAGAATTCTTACCCAGTACTGTGCCTGTTTATATTATCCTCCGGGTTTGTGATGTCACCACACCAGCCATCGTGTGACAGACCCTCTTCCAATTATAATGAAAATGATAGGTTAAAGATGTAACCCCGGTTCCCTGAAAGAGAATACGACCAACAATAATGCTTTTGGGACATGCCTGCCACAGGTCGGACATTTTATGTCAGAGTTGCTAATAGGTCCCTCCAGGGAGTGATGTCCTTGGTCCCGCCTACCGAGGAATTAAATAGTCACTCCGTGGAGATCATATTCTTCTTTGCATTTAACCTGCGAATGCGAGTGTTGTGGCCTTGCAAGGTTTGTTGGTCGTCTTCTCTTTCAAGGATCCGGGGTTACATCTGTAACCTATCATTCCCTTTCAATTCGAAGACGACCAACAACAGTACTTTTGGGAAAGCCGTCGTGAGGAAACATGAGTGGACAGAAGACTAGGGACGTCTCGCTACCACCAAACTAATCTTTGTGGTGTGATCTGCATATACTATAGCCTTGTGCCTAATGACGACATGGAGGGATGTGTCATGGAAGGATCAACTACAATGAGTCAGTAGAACCTGGAGAATGTATGCAGAGTAGCCCAGCTAGGTACAGTACAGGTATCAGTCAATGAGGCACCTCTAAAGTGGGCCCACGACGTAGCCACTCCTCTGGTACTCTAGTGCACGGCCACCCTCCCAGGAGGGGGTAGATCAGCATTAGTATATGCATTCGGACCTGTGTCCACAATCTAGTGGGACAGTCGCTGCTTCAAGAGCTGCTTCACCCAGGGTCCTTTCACCATGACAGATGAAAAGCTGATCAGACTGATGCAACGCTCCCATCCTATCCACATCCTGAACCGGGCAGGGGAAATTCAAGCTCCTATCCTCCTCTGAAGAAAAAGGAGTGGAATGAAAAGCCTCTAGTTGCACTGATTGATTCAAGTGGAAAGCCGTAACCACGTTAGGGAGGAAAATGGGGTTCATGCGTAACGACACCCTATTTCCATCATCCCAAACATGCATACAGGAGCTGTGCACTGACAGAGCCTGTAGCTCACTAATCCACTTAGCAGAGGTGATGGCTAGCAAAAAGGCTGTCTTCATAGGGAGATATTTCAACTCTATGGAATGTATAGGCTCAAAACGGGGCCTTAGTGAGAGCCTCCCATACCATGCCTAGACTCCACTTGGAGAGGACATCCTTCCTAGAAGGATGTAGCCGCCAAGCACCCTTTAGAAAACTGGTCACCAGAATATGAGCGCCAAGGTAAACTGAGGTACACTTCAGCATAGGTACTGTTAGGTACACTTCAGCGGAGGGGGGGGGGGGGGGTTTGGGGCTTGCCCATCTCCAGCAGAAACTGTAAAATAGTTGCTATAGAGCAATAAATGGGCATACACCAGTTTTGAAAATACCTCAATTGTAGGCATACAGTGCCTTTCTGGAGGAGGACCTAGCATTGTGCAGTGTACCGATGTCCGTGTCTGAGAGCCCTAATGCGGACAGATGGTTCCGTTCAGGGGCCAGACCCACAGCTGGAGTCTGTCCGGTTCTGGGTGTCTGGTCTGTTATTATTCTATTCATTCATACTGTCAGTATTACATGTCCCTTAGTTATTATCATTTCATTTTCACAAACCAGATTTTCCTGGGTCATCTGGGGGCCACCAGGAGAACTGTCGCCTCTAATCTCCGAACTTTCTTTAGGAAGGCCAGGGGCAAAGATATTGGCGAGAATGCGAATAAAAGCATTCTGGACCACTCATGTGCTTGGGCATCGATGCCATTGTTGCCATTGTTCTGTTTCATTACTTACAATCACTGGTAATCTCAGTTCAGCTGGCGACAACCCCTGTTTCATTAATGCCTGTAATTAGAATAGCTGTATATGGATCTGAATTTTAGTTATTTGCTTTCTTTATCAGCTCAAAGTAATGTGTCTAAACATAAATGTCTTTGCAAAATGTCTAAATTCACTACTAGTGAACTGTGGTCCATTGTCAGTCATTACCACCCCTGAGGTAGACAGCTGTAGCGGGTGACGTCAGACCAGAACCAGGAACCAACAAATAAACAACAGAGAGGTGAAGTTTGGTGAAGCTGATCGATTGGTTTCGCTCAGCATTTAATAATGAAACAGACAGAAAATAAAAGGTTGAAAGACAAACAAGACACAGGACACGGCACTTTAGCCAAAATAAAGAGACAAACAAAACAATGTGAGCTTGTATTATGATTTAACTATTATACTAACTGTTATCTCCGTCTCCAATCCCGTTCTCCACTCACAGAACACACAACACGGAACATAGAACACTGAAATACACACAGGGGCGGGGCAACATTGCCACAGTTATTACCTGCTTGGATGTTATCTCGTTTAACAATGCCAACTCTGGCTAGTAAGAGTAGTAATCTAGCACTAAGACATAATTTTTGCCCTCTAGTTTAAACAAATCTATGCCTACTTTACTCCAAGGCCCTAATGTGCTCTTTTCTACCCACATTGGCTCTTTGCTTTGCTTGCATTTGATTTTCTGACATGTTTCACATGCTCTAATTGTGTTCTCTAAGTCTGTGTTCATATTATTGGCCAAAACAATTAGTGCTGGGACAAATATACGAATATTCGAACCAATACTTTTTTTACCTGTATTCAGATACAAAAATCTGATGTTCGTATTCACTAGAAATGACAAAAATACCTTGTGCTTGTTTACCATCTCACCAGAATTTGGGTGACAGTTTAAAAGAATGGCAAATGAAAAAGTGCTCTGTGTGATATGTGAGATTAACACATATAAAAAACATAGGAGCCACAGCAGCTCTTGAACCTCTATTTAAAAGTTTTAGAGTAAAAGTAAACAAACAAGATTATGTGCATGGACCCTTAGTGATCTCTAAGGTAAGCCATCTTACATTTTACAAAAAAATGTGTTGTGCTGTATTAGAGTGCACCAGAATCTCATAGGACTGAAATGCCTCACTTAAACAGCACCCAACTTCCTGAAAATATTGTGTAGTGGTTTTTATGCACACTGTATATATTACATATGTTTTGTTGAGACTTTCTGTTATGTGGAAAGTAATAAACGAGAACCAAAACAGTGAGTTTTTTCCCCTTCACTTTACAATGCCATGTTCATGTTTGTTTCAAGTTAAATTTCAGTTTTCATTTGCTTGTTCAGCTACAAAAAGCCACAAGAAAACTTCATGTTATTACTTTATGAAAACGTGTCAATGGCCATTGTTTACTATGAAGAAACGACAATGGCAAGGAATGAAAACAAATAAATGAAATGCATTGTCAACTTTATGTACTATTTATTTCAGGAATAAACAAAACAACGTTTAACTTGAACTGTTATTTGGCATCCTTTGCTTTGTAGTTGACTCACTGGAGTAAAGTCCTACACAGCTTATTCTTTACTCCTGGGATATTTTTCTATTTTAATGTGTTACATATTGTAACGTCTTGCTTTAAAATAGCACACACACAGGGCCACGGCTATGCCCCCTGCCCTTGCTGATATGCTGTTTCTGTCTGTGTTCAGAGCAATATAATGGCTTTTATTACTTTTTGAAAAATGAACAAATACCCAAATGGATATTTAAATTATGTGTGAATATGCGAACATGAAAATCCTGTGTTTGTCCCAGCACTAAAAACAATACATCTTTTGCATGCCTTTTTGACTTTTCCATCTCAAGGTGCCCCCCATGTATTTTTACTAGCATGTTATTCTGCAACATTTTTGGGACTACTATTCTGGATCCTTTGAACAAAATTCCATCTAGTATTGTCAATTCATCTCTGTATTATATACTATATACTGCATTATGGCTCTGGGACTGTGTGAGCAGGCCATCCCTGTGATATAACATTTATAACTTTTTCCAAGCATGCATCTGGTGCTGTGGCTCTTGCTACAACTGTCCACATTTCATCAGACACAGGACATTATTTTTTAGATTCACATGTTATTTTGTCCTGTTATATGTTTTCTGTTTGCTCTGTACTGTCAAAAGCTCTTGACTACGTGTCTGCTACAATTAAAGTGCAAAGCAAAATCCTTTCATCACATTATAATGTTGGAATCCACTTAGTATCCAGATCCCGCCCAATTCCATGCTCTCTTCTTCATCTGAAAACATTTCAATATAATGGAACTTCATGTTTAGAAGCATTTCAAGACAATCTTTCCCTGACTAAAATGTTTGTTTAATTTTTTATTATTTACCATTGTTAACCTTGTTTGCCATTTACCATATTTAGATCTTTTTTAGCTTTGAACGATACTTTGGCATATATACATTTTTTTTTTGCTTTTTTACTAGATTTGAAAAGAAGTAATATTTAGTTATATATTGGACATGCACAAACAATCGATTGTGAAACTATTAAAACATGAAGATTTACAAATAGAAATAAAGGGGGTTTTGTAAGGATACGCGCTTCAGGGGTAAAAGCCCCATAATGCTGCTGTATTGTGTTTAGCAGCTGTAAAGTTTGATTTTACTGGTCACTAAAAATGCAGCGTATGTAAAGAATGGTGCTCACCTGGAGTTCTGCTCCCGCTATCAAATTTGTGCCTTGCCATCATTAATTCATTACAATTATATTGAAATGTTTTCAAATGAAGAAAAGAGCATGGGATTGGGGTGGATCTGAATACTAAGTGGGTGCAATTATTATAATGTGATATAAGGATTTTGCCTTGCACTTAAGCATTTGCTGACCCTCCAAAAACTTTACACCACTTCTTACAAGGTGCAAACCACTGTAGAAGCTAGTGACTAAGAGCTCTATAAAAAAGACCTGTCATTGGCCTCAGGAAGGGTGCTGTGGTACACTTCCTGATGTGGTGACAGTTGTTGTTGAGCAGAGAACACGTTTGGAGAAGGGCAAGACAAAGAAGACCCCACATATTCAATTACAGGGTCACTTTGGTTAGGATGCTGGAGGATATGGTGCTAAACCGTTATTGTCTCACTCCACAGGTCATCCTTAACCTCACAGCTGAACTGAGGCTTGAGCTTGACCTCAGCGTCAATCTAGGGACGGCTATCCCTGCACACGTGAAAGTGGTTTGTTCTCTTCACTACTTAGCCTTTGGTTCCTTTCAGACCACAGTTGGAATGTCTGGAGGGATATATTTAACCATATTCATGAATGGTTTAATTATGCACAATCATCCCTTGTCCAAGGTTTAATTAAACCCAAATAGTATCCAAAATATTCACACCTCTCATCTTTATTTCCAGGATCCAATCTTTGCTACAGTACAGAATGCAGAAATAACATTACAAATGATAAAAACAACTTACTCAACAATCCACACTTTGAAATAAAAACTACAGTAAAATGTTTTCATAGTTGGAAATAATAAACACACACCCAACAATTCACTATATAATTTGAATGTTGAATTTAAAATAAATTTGTAGTATTTTGACCATAACTACCACAGAAGCTCATCGGTTCAGTGTACATGCAGTGTGGCACAACCTTATCCTGAAAAATAAAAATGCGGTGGTGAGCACTAACGCAATTGGTCCTATGCAGGACCGGGCTAACGCTGTGTTTTTATTTTTATTTTTTATTAATGTTTCTCTATTGATTGACCAGAATTATTGCATTTTTTTTTTTTTTTTGCCTTCACCAGGGCCCCCTTTAGGGCAGCAGGGGAAACATTCCTGGCCTCCTCACCCTCGGTGGGACTGTGCATAGCCTAAAGATAGATAGTGTGGCAAGGTGTCCCGCCCCTGTGTGTTTTGTATATTTATCTGCTGTATGTAGTGTGTTATTGTTGGTGTATGTATAAGTGCATGGGATATAATGGGGTTTTGTAGCATGAGTGATTTCAATTACATATTTGTGTTTAGGAACAGGGATATGCACAATCACTCCATGTGTAGATTAAAGAGGGTATTAGATAGAAGCACGGGGAGCACAATTAGTTCACGTGCAGATGTACCGAAATTACAATCTGAATGATTGATTAGCAATCGAGTCTAGGAGTCAGTTTCACTCAGGGTTGTGTGTTCAAAGGTGAAAGAAAGGGAGAAAGAGAGGAGAATAATAATAATAATAATAATAATAATAATAATATACTATAATAATAATAATAATAATAGCTATGCATGTTGGGATTGGAACCAGCACACTACTTTTGTTGTTTTATCCAGTGTTTGTTTGTTAGTGTTTATTTGCTTTGTTTGTCTCTTTTTGGCTACTGTGCCATTTTATTTTACAAAATGTTTTTGTCTTGTTAAACCTTTTTTATTTTGCAATAAACTAGCGCAACAGTGCAAATCACTCACCACTTTATGTGAAACTAATTGTGCCCATTTTTTTTTAATTTTCTCTGCTGAGTGTCCTTTAAAAAGATGGTTTGTCTCCTTTCCTCATTCCCCAAAGCATTATGTTGCTAACAGCAAAATATAATCACTTAAAATGTATCTGACAAATGTGTGAAATTCCCTCTGCCAAACATTTTTGATAACAAAAGTACAGGAGGCCTTAGGGAGATCAACTAAAATATCTTCCACAGCTTTGCACACACACTTAGTTGTTAGGATCTTCTCTCACCTGGCCTAAAGCAACTTGTAAATTAATACACACTATTTTTGGATGAAATGTAACACTTTATTGGACAAAGAGTTAGTTCATGGCCCTTTGTTCCTTTAAGAAATAACCCACTCCAACATGTGCAATAAGACTTAAAATTCTTACTGCACACCCTGGGTGCGTTATGAGACACGATGCAAAGCAGAGTGTTTCAACCACCCAGGAAGTGCAGTAAGAACTATCTTACTGCACACCCTGGAGTGGGTTACTTTGTTAATAAAATTGGTAACTTTTTTTTATATATAATTACACAAAGTATATTTTTTAAGGATCAAAATTATTATTTATTATTAGGGCTGTCAGTTAATCACAGTTAACTTCTGCGATTAACACATTCATTTTTGTCTTTATTATTTCTTGAAGTTTACTTTTTTAAAACAAAAAAAAAAAAATTAATACACCAGGCTTTTATCTGCATCTAGTTTGTTTGTGTGCTGTGTCGATTGCTTCCTGACTTCCCCTGGTAACAGAGGGACAGAGAATTGTGTGCAGAAAAAAAAAAAAACTCTCTGTAACAGCAGATGAGGCAGTGATATGCGATATATATCATCGCCTGTTTTATACAGAATATTCTTCTCATTAGTGAAATTCGACTTCTATTGTTGGTACTTTTAAAAAAAAAATTAATTTTTTTTTTTTTTTTTTGCATTAATACACACTATTTTTGTGGCAGAGCACAGCTCTGCCCTTTAGAAATTTGAAATAACCCACTCCAACATGTGCAATAAGACTTAAAATTCTGTACTGCACACCCTGGGTGCGTTATGGGGTTGATGCAAAGCAGATGATTAGTTTAATTAATGATCAATCAGTGCCCAGCCACCTGACATAAAAGGAGGCCTCTGCTTCTCATTTGGGGGGAGGGAGTTGAGGAAGCAGGTTGGTGTTTGTTGAAGTGGTGCAAAAAAAAAAAATTAATACACAAGGCTTTTTCTGCATCTGTTTGTTGTGTGCTGTGTCGATTTGTTCTGACTTCCCTGGTAACAGGGGACAGAGCATTGCTGTTGCAGGAAAAAAAAAAAACTATCTGTAACAGCAGAGAGGCCAGTGATATGCGAATATATTCATCGCTGTTTCTACAGATATTCTTCAGTGGGTGTTTGAATCCAGTAAAGGCATTGCCCAGCCTGGAAACCTTATTTTTTTGTAAGTTTTGTTTTTGCTTTATTTGTGTCTAAAGATCTTTGTTTTGCCCTTGTGCACTTTATTTTTGTGTTTTTTTTATAATAAAATTAGGATTTTTTGAACTGCAGTCTGTCTCTGGGCCTCTTTCCACTCGCCAGCCTGCCACACGCATATGCAGTAGTCTCCGCATATAGGAACAGCTCCTAAGAGAACACGTCACCTAAGGGAATACCCTTGAGGTGTAACTGATTTTCCCCATTATAAAACGAACAGGAACTTTGCTTAAAAGAACACCATCTTGGCACTGATAGCGATTTGTTCAAAATGGATACAGCACTGTTTTGTAAAAAAGCGACTTGTCATTGTGACAACGTCTTGAGGGACACTGATTGATTTATTAAATATTTTCAGAATTGCCATCACATCATTGAACTATTTTGTATTCTGATTTCCATGAGTGCACCTCATCGCTACAAAACGCCATGTAAAGAAACTACAAAATGTGCCGCTGTTTCTCTTGCTACACAAAGCTGGAAATTGTTCAAGCTCTTGAAAAAACCTGAATCACACAAGTCGCCGAGCAATGTGATGTTTCCCGTTCTGGTGAGTTGCTTCACTATTCTGTTAAATAATGTGCATGTCTTGTATATTACTGCTGAAACACATCAGGCAGCTAATTTCATGGTGCATAGCGATTTAAGCTTTTTGACCGCGTTGTTTTGCTTTAAGAAATTGTAGGTGAAGCAAAAGTTATGACCATAGATTCACCATGTTTCACTGGGCCATTTAACTGAACAATAGTAATAAAAAACCGAGGACATTTCAATTTACTATAACCATTAAAATATTAAATATATAAAATGTAATACACTGTTAGCATTTTAGCACCACAAAAAAAAAAAAAAAAATTGCAAAAAATAATGATTTGTTTACATTTTTTCACTACTGTATCTGTATTGCAAAAACCACACAATCAACTGGAACATTACTGTTCGCATTAAGAGAGCTACCCCAGGGGGCAGTGCCTACCTTTTTCCAGGGAAATCCATCAAATCACTCAAAAGATATTAAAGGGCAGAAATCCATGGTCAAACGTTAACTATAGGGCTACTGCACCCCTATTTTATATATATATATAATTGATATATATATCTATATATAAGCATATATATATATACTATCTATATATATCTATGTTATTAGCGGAGCTATTGAAAACTGCCTCCGTGATCTCCTTATGAACAGCATCTGAGGAGTATCCCCACTTATATACAGTAGACGCCTATTATTTCGAACCCCTTTGCTCTGAATCTCCTTATTAACAGCATTGCAAGTGTATCCCCAACAAATTCAAAATGGCTGACAAATGAAAAGAACTTATTCTAGCTGAAAAATTATTGAATGGATAGAAAAGGCTGAACGTGTTGTTCAACTTGCTAAAGAGTATGGTGTGGGAAAGTTACAATTAAAAGAAATTCTCGAGGACCATGGAATATAGCGAACCAGATTTGCCCAGTATCAATTTTGCATAGTTGGAAGAAACTAGACCCGCCTGGGTTAGCCCCGAAATTCTGTGAAAACTTCTGAAAAAACGGGTTTCGCTCACTCGTCTTTTTCAAGTTCTGGACCAATCCAGACCGGTCGAATGCCGAAAAAAAGTGGTAACTTTGGGATTCGTCCAGAAGTCCTTGGCAAAACTAGACTTGCCAGACCACCGGGTTTCACCCTTAACACACACACACACACACACACACACACACACACACACACACACACACACACACACACACATATATATAACTGATGTCAGGATTAGGCTGGATATATTAAATCTGACATACTGCAGCATTCTCTGATGGTAAATTAAACATATCCTGTACAATGCTGACATCTCGTATTAACCTATTGACACTCTGTTAATATATTATCCTATATTAACAAAGTAAATGGGTAGCTGTAAAAACCAATAAACTCTCCAGCCATTTGTTAAAGGACACCCATGAATCAATATAATTTTATTGTAAATTGCTGTCATAACCAGTCATTTCTTTGAATCTTTTTCATTGATATCATGAAATAAAATGAGATGGAAAGATAATGATCAATCTGAAATCCTAAGTTCAACAGACAATAATAATTTTTTGACATATAAAAATAATTATTGTAACACATACAACACATAACAAGATGTGATCCATACTACAATGTTCATTACAATACTGGCTTAACCTTTAAGAAATCCATATACTAAATTCGAAACAGGATCAGATACTGGAGGTAGCACAGTGTACAGTAGACAATACAATATGCAGATAACCGTCTTGCAGGGCAGGTTTAAAAAAATGTTGGAATTGGTTGTTTTCGTCTAATGAACTATGGGGATTTGAGGTGATATAGTTCTCTCTTAAGGTAGATGGTGTAAGTATTAATTTCAGTAAGCAATTATCACAGAAAAGAACATGTCTTTTTATTCTCGTCTCCATTTTTATGATTGCAACACTAGTTAATTGTTCTGCACTTACACTGATATATGGTTTATTGATTTTAATCTTCTCATAAAAAACGTTTTCTTTCTTTCTGCTGAGCCAGCTTGCTCCATAAATTCCTATCACTTGTTGCCCTTAATTATCAAGGCCTTTTTCCCCACAGTACAATTTGCCCCATTTAGGGGGAAAGGAAAATAAAACAGTTATGCTATAAAAAAGCATTACTGTTTTAAAGCATTCACTTCCTTTCCCTTTCAATGATGTTTAAAGTCATTCTGTGAGGTTCTGAGATGATTTCTTTGGAATCAGAAAGCACTCAAAAGGAGCTACATGTACCTACTAGGATTGTATAGATAGATAATCCCAGGTGGTTTATTATACAGTGACAAATTATTACAATTCAATATTTAAAAAAAAAATAGAAAAGTGTTTCATGGTTTGGTCCATTCTTTCACATAAAATTATTCGATGTAGAAACTAGAGTTTACCTTTCGTTCACAGTGAGTGCGCAATCGTATTTAAGAATTACATTTTTCTGATGTTTTTTGCTGAAATGTTGTACCTGTGATTTCAGTCGCAGCTGTTCACTTCATATTTGCTCTCTTACATCTACACATTAAATCATATTGAACCAGCACAGGTGTAACAATGAACAATACTCCCACAGTGTGACTGGATCTGGTCGATTCTTATCACTAACGTGGTGAGTGATTCTATAAGCAGATACATTCTCAAGTGTGTTTCTGCTTCTCTGGAGCCTAATGAAGGAAAAACAGCAGGGCAGAGAGCTGGGGTGCATTGGTTTGTGGGAAATTTGGTGGTACTGTCCGAACAATAAAGGAGCTGCTGGGATGTATGTTAATATTTAATATTACAATCTATAATATTAATGAAGGAGTTCCATTAAAATCATGTGAGATGGTTTTATAAAATACTGTATTATTTATTGATTTCAGACCTTATAAATGATTCCAAAGTTTACCTGTAATTGGAAGGCAGACCTTGCAGGCTACACAATCTACACAAAGTTAGTTTTATCTGCAGGATTAAAAACTTCTTCCACCTCTTAAACCAGTGCTTCCTCCTCATTAAGTCTACCAAGCACTCAAAATCCTGTTGCTTGCTATTACTTCCGCACAGTGGGTATGTTAACATGAGGTAATTATAACGTTTTATGAGTCTTGCTACTAAAATATTATCTGCATCTTCGACACGAATGTTACATATTATACCACAGTCATACCCCTTGCTTACTGAATAAAACAGGCAACACATGTCTCACTTACCAGTACCCCAAACCTCTGGTAGACCAAAGCACCTTAAAAATAAAAATAAAAATAATAAAAAAAAAGATTAACAGTACAAAATGTCAGATCTTAATACTGACACTGAATATTAATCCATCTAATTTTTTCTCCCAGGAGAGATTTATTGACCTTCTATTACCATAAATGTAAACAGTTGGAGATTGGAAAGCTTTAGTCAACAGGCAGTAGGTTTTTACAACAAAACGCTCCACTTACTGTTGCATGCTGCTGTGCACAGAAACATATTTTTCAATAAGGTGGGGTATTTGGTGTTGTTATGCATAAAGACATTTTAAATGCAGGAGTCTGAAATATTGTATAATATATTGTACAACACAGTAGGCAGCAGAAGTAAGTAATGTGTTTTGTAGGGAACTCTATCTAGTAACACCACTTGTATGAACTGTATGTGTATTAAATGGAGGTAGACTCCTGGGATGCTGGTAAGAAATTATATTTCCCACCTCCAAGTACTCTTGCCAAAAGTAAATACCAGCTGCTAGTGCGATAGTGTCAGCACATTGGAAAGGCTTATTAGGCTTACCATGCAGCTCTTCACAATAGAGATTTAGCTTAGGGGAGCCCATCCTTAGCCAATTACTGTCCAGGGCACCTCTTTTGAACTGAAGACCTAAGTTTGTATCTCTGCTCTGCAATTTCATCAATCTGTTATTGCTTTATTGTTTTTCCTATATCATAGGTCACAGCGTGGGTTGCTTTCTGGCTTACTAGCTCATTGTGAGAGTAGTTCTATCCTGCAGGCAAACACTATGTCTGCCTAGCCTCGTACCTTGATGGGGGTAGATACCGTTCTCTCATGTTCCTGTTCTCTGTGTTATACCTGTCAGTTTCCCAGCAGAACTAAATAGCAATGAGATGTGGTGCAGTTGACAATAACAAATGTAAAGTTATAAACTTCTCTGTTTCTCAGTGACTTAACTCTCAGGTATCTTAACTCTTTCAGTATTAAATAAGTACAACTACTTAAAGGAATACTTTAAGCCCTTATTTGAACTTGTTCATTTTTTAAGGTTACTGCATATGCACACCCTGAAACTTCATCCCTATTTTCTACTTCATTATAATGGATACTTTAGTCTTTTGTTGTAGTATTGGAATAGTAAAACATGTTCAAACACCACCACCACCCCCCCCCCCCCCCCCCCAAAAAAAAAAAATAAAAAAAATAAAATTAAAAAAAAAAAAAAAAGCCCAGAGCATGAACCTAGACCATATCAAATGTGTGATGTTTCTGTTTATTGCATCAACATGCATTTGAGTGCCTTGTGAAATGACCTGTTGACACAGGAAGGCAAACTGCCAGTGATCTACATAACAAATTGTTTACACAAACTCTAATTATTAAGGTAAGATTTGCGATGATTTTAGAAAATAGGGGAAGATGCTAGTAGTCATCAATCAACACCAGTGGAGATACTGAGCCCTTTGGATTGATGTCCTTTTTTTGCCTACAAGTGACATCCAAACATTAAATGTTTATTATGAAAATTGGAACTGCCATAGTATATATATATATATATTGTAGAAAACAAATAGGTCTGTTGCCACAATTCTATTTTTCCATGTGTATTGAATCCTTTGAGCGCCATCAAAATTGGAAAAGCAATTGCTAAATGTTTAGCTTTGGATACATTATAGATGAATGGACAAGTATAGCTACATTTTCTGCCAGTCATTCTATTATACAGTACTTGTTAACTAGAAAGAAAATATGGTATGAGTTGTTTGGATTTAAATTATATAGTTTGCTGCAGTAGCTTCTGAAATGTTACAAACCTATTATCAATGCAAATGACTTGACATTTAGGTACTATATATTGTGAATTACAATAATAGGTTTTACCTTTAGCCTGCTGAAATCTGTCATATTTTTCCTGAGGGGGAGACGGGAGACTGGATAGCTAATTGTGCACCAGGAGAAAAAAGAAAAAAAATGTTGCAGCTTTATTCGGTCTTACATTCTTCTTATGTGTGTCATTTGATAACATAAACCATAGCTCATAAACGTTATAATGACTGTGAAGCTGGACACTCAGACATTGTACTGTACAATGTGCAGGTCATGTGTGTAAAGCCTGACATTGGTCTTGGGCAGGTTCAGATTAATGGGGTTTTGGTTTAGGGCTGCAAAATGTGTTCTATCAAGTAAGCGAACACCCTCGACCTGCCTAGCATCGAGTGTCACAAATTATTTAGGACTTTAGCCCCCTTGTTTGACTTTTGCAAACTGATTAACAAGTGACATGACTGCTGGTAAAACGAATCATCATATTGCCTCCAAAAACAAACCAAAAAGTGTTACAAAAAACCTTGATTCCCAGATGCCTACAAGGTGCTGAGATACAGCAGGAGGACAGGGCCCAGTCTGAGACATAGTCGCACACCATCAAATCTGCTGCAAGCTCTAGCATCAGAGCATTTTATTATCAGCTCTGCAGGAAGATATAAATGCAGAAATCCAAACGCTAAAGTGACTGTTGCAAGCACTACAGCTCTGGACAAAAGTTTTGCAATACCCTATATAATTAACTAATTTGGCTTCATAAAGTTGAATTAAACCTACTGAACAATGTTACTTTGACATCTTGTTGACATACTGTTAAAAGAGTTATTCGAAATGTAATTTTATTGAAATACGTAAGATAAAGGAAAAAAAAAAGCTAGATCCCGTTTTTTTATAAGGCAAGTTAGCTGAGAACCATTGATTTTATTTTAATTTTACTTTAGCTATATATGTTAATTTTGATTTTTCCTATAGTAAAAAATATGTACAGTGGTGCATTGCACACATGGGGGAAACATTATGTTGATGTCTCAAGACAAATTATCAGGATGTTGACATATCAGTTTGAAATGTCAAGATCCAGATATATCTTGTGATCTCAAAGAAGTTACAATTTCCGAAAGATCATTCATCTTCTGATCTCCACATAACAACTAAAACAGTCAAATCCTGAGAAAGTATCTCATAATCCCAATAAACAAAATGTATGCTGATCACTTAATATTAGTAACTATTACCATAGTATAAAATGTCTAGTAGTACATTTTGCTGTTTCCTTCACACAAATTACAATAGCAAAGGGTAAAACAGAGTGGATTGGGATAGACACTGAAGGATTCCAGCAAGCCTTCCCTTTAAAAACAATATGTCTCTTTATCTTGATCACAATTTTTATAGATTTTTTTATCAGTTATCTTTGCAGTAAAACATGTATGAATCATGGTGCCTGACAAACAAAATAGCATAATATCAACAGAAGAGACATTGAACCACCTGGTTTTTTAATTGTATTTTCGATTAAAAGAAGCAACATATTCCAGTATTCCCATTTGTACTGGACCCAAAAGCAATTTACTCCAGAAAGCCATTAATATTTTCACCTTTTTCTTTACCTAAAATTTCTTTCAGCAACAAGGTGATTTAAAGAATTTCTAGCTTCCAACTGCCTGTTGTCAATGAATGATTTGCATGAACACCGAGCACCCAATTTGAGTGACTGGTGGTAAAGCAAGGTGCAATTGTAAAAAATAAATGTACAATTAGGCAAGATTTGTTGGGTGTAGTCACAATGGTGTATTCCAGCTCCTAAAATGTATTTATTAGGTTATAAACATATGCAACAAAGGCTGCTGAGCCAAGGTGATAGTGTAGCATTTTGTTGAACAATTGTGACCATTACCGTGAATGATCACCCCAGACCAAAGATGAGCACCCCAATTACATGTGTTTTGGATGAAAGAGGCATCCACCTATTGTAATAAATTGCAAAGCTGTTTTTTTGTTTTGTTTTGTTTGTTATAGCAAGCCAAACGGTATGACTAGAGTTGCATTTGTTTTCAGTTTCAGAAAGTTATTATGTATAAGAATTGTGTGTCAAATCAGCAGACACAGCTCAGAAGTAGGGGTCTTGTTCGATGTAAAAATAAAAATCCAGGTTTCAAAAGTGGTGGAACAAGCCTAGTGGGATTCATGAGGCCATCTCACTAGAAAAGGGCTAAAAACCTCTAGTGGAGACAAACAGGTAGAAGACTTTTCAATGGTGAACTTGAGAGATCAATGTGGATGGACAGAGTCGATTAAGGCTGATATACATGAGAGGGATGAGCAATGTCAATGATGCTATACTTCATAGAAATTAAACCAGGCTAGTTAACAATTTATATGACTTAGATTCAAAACAGGCAATTTACTTCTGCGGATTAAGTGAATTTCCAGTTTTCTTTGTCTAATCCTCAGTTTACTGTGTTTTCTCTGATGAATCTATATCAACACTATTGAATACAAAACTGTCAAAAATGTTTTAAATAACCTGTGTTTGTATTATGTTTTTTGAATAAAACAAAACAACAACCAATCAAATGAGTCAAATGGAAAGTGTTCTACTGGTTTTGTTTTCTGTAACAGCCATTAGCACTTGGATGGCACTTACAGAAGAAACAGCACTAAAATTAAATGTTGATGGAGTGTGAAACACATTGTCAATCAGTGCAAATTAGAGTGTATTAAGGAAAGGGTTTTCAACTTTAAACTGAATGTAAATTACATTTGAGTCTACTCATTTATCTCAGTGACACTGCAGCTACTGTCAGGGGGGGGGGGATTAACTAAAAAGACTGAACTGAAAATGGAATTTAAAATGAATAAACAGCCTATTCTGTAACAATTCAGAACTCATGAAGCTTACAGTTGGAAGTATGTTTAGATGAAGATGAAGGACCAATTACTGTAACACTGGATACAGTGAAACATTGTATTTATGGGAGGAATTATGGGCACTGAAGATTGTTTTTTTGGAATATGGCCCAATGGGTATTTTTCATGGAATGTTCTAGCAACCTAACCTGACAGTGACTATTACTTTATATACTGTCATTAACCAAACATGGATCCTAATCTTTATGTGTTCTAAAAGAGTTCCTTTAGGCTCATCCGGTTCGACAGTTTTACCAGCCACCATTTACCATTGTTAAATTGTCTGTGTATCTTCTATACACTGTTGGTTAATTGCTTTGAGGTCTACAGGTAATTCATGAGTAAATTAAATCTCCACATCAACCTGATAGGCTTTTATTACACAGTGTGATATACAGTCATTCTATAAGGATAGATAGATAAAAATAGCGTATCATCCTGTCTTGTGCTCCCCATGGTTCCATATAGAAGACAAGAAGGAGGGAATTTGTTGAGCTTTTGCAAGGAACAGAAGGGTCAAGTGTTGTCTTAATCGTATGTTGGACCTGATAAGATTTTTACACTATAGGTTGTGCTTGGATGTTGTTTATTTTTTAAAGTGAGTGTATGTGATTATTGTTGTTGGGTTTTCTAAACCATGTGGTTAAAACCAGATGAAGTATTTTGTCATATTTTCTAACCTGCAGCCTGCTATTCTGTTCATAAATTCGAAGTGCATCTGCAGAAAATACATGGATTTATATATTTCAGAACAGAAAGGTAGGAACTGTAATACTTATGATTTAGAAATATATTACCCATGATATCTTTCCAGGGTTATCAATAAACATGCTATTGTAAGGTACTACTCTTTATAACAACCACAACACATGTATGCTACTTATTTAATTATTAACAGATTTCTAATATAAGTGTTACCCTTAATTAATCTGGAAGCCAAATTAATTCCATGGTTTACTTAAGTGAAAACACCAGAAACGCTTTATATTTCCAAAGACTTTAATATGCACAAAAGGGGTTGTTGTACTTTGGTTCTTTAATTAGGAGTACTTCAGGATTACTCCATCAGTGACTTGTAGATGTCATGTTTTGCAGTTTATTTGGTTCTTCTAGTAATTGTCTAGCAATCTTTCCAGAAGACAGGTAACATAACAGTCTCTGGTCTTTCATTCCTCTGGGAAATATTTTGTGCCCCCATCAGCCTGCATCATCTGTTTTACAATTGAAAGTAATTTAAGAGTTTATAAAGATGGTTGTGTAAGCAGTTTAGAAATTGATTTTGGTTAGTCCCCAGGATAACAAGTCATTATATGTCCAAACTCAGTTGCACTGTCATGTCTATAAATGGCAATCTCCCCAAAATGAAGCATTCTGAGTTTGGCAGGGGGTATCTTGATTTGAAGTAGATACTGTGTAGCCTTGAAGCTCCTTTTCTTTCCCTGTCTTTGTTGTGGTGAGGAAAGTATGTTCTGCTATCTCCAGGGTTTGTTCTTATTAATACATAAAGGTGCACAATCACAATCATGTTTGAGTATAATCCTGTTTTTGTACCCATTTTTCTTGGTCTCGATGCTCATATCCTGTGTCATGTTCTACCTAATTACTGTACTTAATACTTACTATAAATAATGAAGTCATTCATTGACAGTCAGAATATCTGAATCCCCACTATTGTTTGACCAAAGTGGGCAAAAGGCCCACATATTGGGTTCATATACAGAAAAAATATATTTTATTCCTGACGTGTCAAGAAGGGACTACATTTGCTCATTATAAATACAGTAACCATCATGTGGAACATCCACGATTTCTAAATAGCCTGTTTTTGGATATGTGAAATGTTTTTGTTAAAAAATTTTAATGGAACTACCATAATGTATGCAAAAATTAACTTGTGTTAATATTCTTTTTTTTTTTTTTATCGCTGTGTATTGAATCCTATGTTGACCCACATACAATTTTGTTTAAACAATATAATCTTTTAATATTTCTGAAATCTCATAATGCTAAACATAATGAAGACAGAAGTGTAAATGTTTATGGTACAGTATATGTACATATACATATACCAGTGCTGGATTGGCAAGGATGTAAAGAAAAATATATGGACAGTCTCTTTGCACAAAATGAGGCTAGATTGTTTATGAAAGGAAGGAAAGTCATTGAGTCAGTATGCAATTTCAAGCAGACTTGTCAGATGCTTAGATAGTTTTTTAAACTAAACAGGAGTTTACATGTTTAAAGGCGCCAGCATTATTAGAGAGTCACAGTAGTTTCTCCACTCAAATTCTAGATGGTCAGAAAAATGTCCAAATCGGTAGACAAATGAAGATCATAACAAATAAAATAAAAATAAATACTCTCCCATTTATGTTTAAAAAATATGACAGCCACACAATGTACTATCGTTGATAAGTTAAAGATCTGTTCAGGTGTAAGTAATGGTTTGCGAGGTGAGAAATGTTAAGGTGCTGTTCTGTACTATAGTTTCTGCACTTGATCAATAAATCCAAGACCACAAATAAGAAAACCTTAGATAAGCTATAAATGTAAAGGCTAATGAATCAAGCAGAGACAGCTGCTCTTGAAAAATGTGTGTCATTCTAAGTGTAACAAGCAGAGCAACCAGAAATGAATTTTCCTTACTTTCCTTGATTGTTTCCAGACTAGTAATCTTCAGTACAATATGGGATGAAGGGGATTTGATGAAGGCCCTAGAGAGCCAAGTTAAAAAATACTTGCTGCAGCTGGGTCTGTGCCCCCAGCCTTCTTTGTTTATTATCATTGAACAACGTTCTTCAATCAAAAAAAGAACAGCCCCTGCCTAGTGAGATTGAGCTCTTTTGGGATATAAATGCATTTCAAAGCACTGCCTCATAAACAAACTAAGAATGCATCAACACAAACTAGAACTAAATCACTGCGTTGTGAATTCTAATTGTTATTATGCAAATTATCAGTGGCAAAGTGAAAGTTAAATAGATAATTAAGGCACATGCCTATGGGTGTTAGAACTTGAGCCATCCAATGCATTTGTCATACCTCAACATGATGTTTCAATGGACTGTGAGAACACAAAGATTATAACTGTTTTCTACAGTATACCTGGCCTCTTCAGGTAAATGATAATATATTGTGGTACATTTTCTTACAAATCATTGTGATTACCGTGGTAATTAATAATAATTTATTCTTCATCAGAAGTGTATTAGCAAGCTATGAAAAGATCAAGCCAAAATCTATTATAGTGGAGACTTTAGTATTTCCCAGATGACAATTTTGCATATCTTAATAGGAACCCATCTGATCCTTGTCATATCAACATTTCTCACATAACACTTTCATTTCTAGACTGTTCATTATAACCTAATCATGTAAGACAATCAAAGTGCTTTGAGATGAAAGATTCCTTTGTAAATTGTTTGGTGCATGGGCTTAGCAATGCTAAGAATAGTTTAATATTCACCTTTACATCGACATTGAAGTAAACCCCTGCCTTTGTCTTTACTCTTATCAGTCATGGAAACCAGGGAACCCTTAACATAATGGAGTATGTGTACTATAATCAAGACAAAATCTGAACTAGATACCATAATTGGTAAAGAAAAAGAACAGGAATTAACTTATGACTGGTTATTGTTAAGGAATTAACAGTCACACAGTAAAAATATCTCACTTTTCCATCCCTCCCCATTTACACTAATATTCTGCTCCCTGTCACCCTCCATTAACAAATGTATCATAATGATGGGTGCTATTTGCACAGGGGGCCACCACTTTCTAAGTGATTATATTACCACCACATACAATTTTGAGCAGTACACTAATGAATTAGTACCTGGTATATTAATTAGGGAATCTGATTTTTGTTTTTAACTGATAAAACCTGATAAAACACCCCCCAATAGAAAACAATGAGATTAGTATATAGCCAATAAACACCGAAAAACAGTGGCAATGGTTACTCAATTCACGTTGACCACCCCTTTCCCATTAAAAAATAAATAAATAAATAAACTACTGCAAAAAAAAAAAAAAAAAAAAAAAATACCTTTCCCAGGGCAGCTGGTCAGTGTCCCTCCTTCATGACTTGTGTCTATCATTGATTTGTTCTGAATATTTTAAACCCGCCACAAATACTGAGAGGAAATACATTCCTACATTTCTGTTGGTGACTCTGCTTGTGAGATTTAAAAACGAGATTACAAATAGGAATGGAGGCTTGTTAGCAGGATTTAAAGCTGTATTACAGTTAAGATATGGAGGATTTAAAACAGAACTGCAAACTGTGGCTAAATAAAAAAAAAAAAAAAAATGCCTACACACAAATATCCCAGAAGAATGTGCCTGTGACCATAAGGATTGCATTGTGGAAGATAGTAAAGGAAAGAAGGTACAACTTAAGTGTACGAGTACTGTCGAGTTACAGAAAAAAAAAAATACCCAAGCATTTTGAAAAGTAAATGAAAACAATAACATCATGTTGTGTATAAAAAGCAAAGACCCAAAAACATGACTTACATAAAACTCAAAAATAGATTAAAATAAGCACTGAAAAAGAAGCCCTATATAGGGTTTATGCTGTTGAAGGTGCATAATGAAAAGAAAGTTCAGAAAGTCATTAATGAGACACTGGTATCAATAATATTAATTAAATCTATATATGTTGTCTCTTGACATTGACTGGTGTGGCATCAACTGAGTACAGTTATGTTGAGTTGCCATATTTTGCCCCCTGTTTATGTCCTCATTACTTACTGATGTCTAATTTGTCTCTGAGTCATTATTCTTAATATTCACCATGTGCAAACACCCTGTTACTCTTTAAAAAATGTGTTCATGACTTTTCATAAAACATTGTTTGCCACTTTCGATTGTTTTGTTATCAGAGTCTAATTGATGACCTTTAATTTATGCATCATTTCATTTTATGAATCATTTTTTAAACTGCATATTAACAAAATCACTCTTTCAATATATAACCTGTTTTAAAAATCTTGATCCCTAGCAAATGTTGTGTTTGTATATTGGGTAGTACTTTAAAGGTGTGGAACAGTAGGGATTAAAGAAGCTTATAGGAAGTCAAGTTTTTATTTCACTTTATATTATTAATAACGAAAGCAATATGAGGTTTCTCTTTTTTTTTCTAGGTCAGATAATTAGTGTACTTCTGTCCTTCGTGTCGCAGGCCTTTTCACTTTGAGTTTGAATTGCTATAGGAAATTGTAAATTGTACAATGAAAAGGAATTTCTAGATCTCAATTTGACTTGCAGGTGCGTTGGGGGTGTCAGAGGTGTTCATTAAATACATACATTTCAGAAAACGTTTATAAAAGCTTACAAGGATAATGAAATCAATGACAACTTATGTTTCTAAAGCATATTTATAGAAAGCAGCTTTTTAAAAAATACATTTGAGGTGTGAGATATTTAAACAATTCACTGACACTTATTAGTTGTCTAGCCTTCTATCTCTTGCTGTGAAAAAAATGCCCTATTCCCTGTAGTTCTAGTTATATTTTATATTTCTTTTGTTCTACAAATAAATATTTAGAGTGCGCTTTTACTTTAAATTTTGTACTAGCAACATGCTATATTTGATAAAGCCTAGTCACTTTTAAACATAATTGTCTTTTTGTTCTGTTCTTTTTTGCATATTACAATGTCAGAATGTGTTATTTAATACAATTTATACTGGGAATTTTTCAAATTAGAAACATATTCTCCTTTGAGGTTTCACAAGTAAATGTATTCTAACCTTTCCTGATTATGATTGTAACCTTCTGTAGGTAGACATTTATCTCTACTCACAAAGTTTCTCCAGCTAGACCAAATGGTTCCCACGTTATACTTCTCTCATTTTCATTATAAAACAATATCTGGTACTGCTTTAGGTTAAAGGAAACTCAGTTTATTCTTGGTTTATCTATTTGCACATGTACTCCCTGGATCATTTCATTGCAGCAGTGTCCTCCGACTCTGGCCTGCTTGTTATCCCCAAGCAAAAGTGCACCACACTTGGAGAACGCTTGTTTAGCTTCATGGACTCTTTGGAACTCTCTCCCAGCATTGGTGCATGATGCTCCCACTGTCGCTCGCTTTAAATCAACTCTCACGACCCACCTGTTCTATCTTGCTTTCCATGCTCTTTATGCCTGCTATCTGCTATTGGCTGCTGTGGCTGCTACTATTTCATGTATTATGCTACTATCATGTATTATGCACTTTCCATTGTATTTAATGTACCATTTCATGTATTATGCTGCTGTCATCTATTATGCAATTTCCACTGTATTTAATGTATTATGCTTTTTTCTTTTCTTTTTTTTTTTTTTTTTTTTACAATATATCATGTATTATGCATTTCTCTGTATTTAAAGTATTATGGATTTTCTTGTTGTTACTGCATCTTGTAAAGCACTTTGTGATGGTGGTCCACTATGAAAGGCGCTATATAAAATAAATATTGATTGAATAAGTATTGTAAGGATTACTGTCTTACACCACGTTTATTTATTGGATCTGGCACTCAGCTCACCTACCTTTGAATATATGGCTTATTGCGGGTTGGAATGTAATTGTGATCAGGCAATTTAAATTATTTTACTATACTAGAGTTGAGTTTGTTACAAAATTGAACCCAGTCCTTGTGGCATTTATTCAGCATACAGGCACAATTAGAACAGAATTTCAGTAATCAAAACAACATGTCCAATAGAGATCTTATGAATAACCTGTAGTCAGGACAGTAGAAATGAACATAAAGTCCAGACTTGGTGTTCATGTTTTGGAAGATGGTATCCCTATGCATCACTAGGCTGGTTCACAAAGAAGATGGTATAAACATAGATTGTTGGCCAACAACAAAACATTTTGAAAATAAATTAACGATAATATGGAATAAATAAGCACTGCAAGTATGATCTGTAGAATAAACCCTGGTCTCCTATTCTTGTGTATTTAGAATACCACAATTTATCACTGCATTAGTGAAACATATATTATCTTGCATAGTAAGGAGAAACAGGGAGTTTATATTTGGCCTTTCAATTTAAGAGTGTCTACAAAGAAAAACCCTGGATAAAAACATGGCTTCTTCAATGTTGTAAAAGGGGTTTCATGCTTCTATTTATGGTCTTTAAGCCTGATTATTTATGTATATGAAAAGTAATACCTTATGCATGTATAACTGGCCTTGACATAATGGGGCTGTATTTTAAAATCATGCCGTGTGATGCCACTGCAATCACAGTATTTATATTTAACTAATTAGTCAGTCTCTTTTCCCCAGGAAAGGCTGAATGCAACAATTTTCTGAAAAATCAATCTGTTCTTCCTTTGTCTGGTGTCAAGAAAAGCTTGAATCAATGAGAGTTAGATGAGGTTTTTTTTTTTGCCAACTCATTTAGAGAAGAAAAAAAAACAATTAGGCTTTGTTATAATACATACACAGTAATATATGATATTTTTTTACTGATGATTTAAAAGTGCAAAATAAAATTGATATTAAATCTTAACTATACTTTTAAATACATGGGATGAGGGATGTTTCTATGAGCTTTCTTTATGTCTTGAGTTTTCACTTTACACAGGTCCAGATCTAACCCAGACTGAACTTACTGAAGGATTCTTATGAGGCAGCTGTAATGTGTCCTAGGTGAACACATTTTAAAATGCCTAGAATTCAGCATTCATAAATTTGACAAGACCCAGGGGGCAAACACATATCTGAGTGGTTTGAATGGGACATGTTTTGCAGAAATTACTCTACTTCCTTATTTTTTGTACTTTAACTATTTTCTGCTTTTAGTACTTTATGAAAATACTATGATAGTGATGAGGGATGTGTTAGAGGGATGTACGTTTCTATTAGTATAACCAATGCCAAACACACAGCAATCTAATGGCATGTGTGGTATAGGTCAAATACTCATACACTTACAGTTTTTATATATTTTTAATACCTGTATTATACTTCAATAGACATTGCTTTTCTGTCTTTTGTATTTGTGTGACACATTGTGGTGCTGGACTCATCCCAATAGACTCAGGTAGCTCATCCAGTAAAGGCACTGCCATGTGCAAAACAGGTTGAGATATGAGTCATGCCAAGCTTGGGGCCCATACAGAGAGGTGCAGTGGCCATTGTGTTCTCACAGGTTATGGACAGAGAATTGTCTGGGATTGGTTTGCCTCACCTATTAACAGATAAGGCCCGATATTCCTAGCACCTCAGTAAACACCTTGGTTTTATTAGTTCACTCAATATGTTTTGTTTTTCCCCATTTCAACTAATATTCTTGAGAGTTACCAGACACCCTAAGGAGAAAACCGTTAGTGCTTGCACAGGGGAGATGAAGGACCAAGGCAACACAGACATAATGTAAGTCTCAACCTGGGAGTAATATATGAGACCCAATTAATTTATTGACCTGAGGTACTACTGCTCTACCCCACAAATGGGCTACAAATAAAATCTGGTAGACTTACTTCACAAGACTTTTTGTTTTATTTTATAAAATTTTATATCTGGTTACAATGTGAGTAGTAAAATAGGAGTGTGCATGATGTGAATCCCTAGCAAACAGAGATCCATAGCATGCTACTTGTGCTCTGAAAATGCAGAAGTTAATTGGATACAAGCATTAAATAAAAGTCACGGTAACAGAATAATTATTGGACACTGTTTTACTACCAGATGACTTAAATATGTTACAGAGCATTACTCTGAGAAAATCTGATTGCCTACACTCCCCAGATATATACTGTCACTCTGCAACCCACCAGATATATACTGTCACTCTGCAACCCACCAGATGGTACCACAAAAATGAAATCCTACCACCAACGAAAGCAGATGTAGTACTTTTTGTCCCAGAATATATTTGTTTCGCAAGCTGTACATTTTTGACCCAGCACTATTTTAAATGAATTGGTTTGATTTCCTGATGATGTTTAGGTGGAGCTACACTGCAAAATATATTGTTCCTGGTTTAATTGCTAATTATTATGAATTATTGGCAACAATATGAAACTGCCTAAAAATAATTATAGTTTAATGTGAAATCAAGAAGACAGGGCTCTGTGGTATGTATTCACAAACCAGCATGCAAAAGTGTTGTGCAATCTGTCTTCAGACAGTGAGATATGGAATATGAACAATACCCTACTGTGTTAAGGGTTTTGCTTTGGTTTGGAAATTGGAAGACAGACTGCATAATTTTATCCTACACAAAACTGAACACAATTGAAATGGTTTCCACAAATAAGAAATATGGCCCACATTGAAAATGACGAGGACCTAAGAAAGAGGCATCAATGACTAATGTTTTTACACTTGAATCCACGTAATCACACTTTTAGACAATATGCAATCATCTCAGTACTGCGCCTAGCAAGTTTTTTTTTTTTTTTTTTTTTTTTTTTTTTTTTTTTGCCATGGAGGGGTGTTATTCACATCATACACATAGAAGGAGTCATTCACAAAAAAAAATCTATCATATAATAATAGACGTATCCCTTCAACTCAACACCACACAACCAGCATGACAGTAAACATAGTCACAATGAAGCGTTCTTTGTATACGGGTAAGTTAGTGATCAGCAGATGTGTCAGCTGCACAAAAAGCATAGCGTGTAGTTTTCACTAACTCTACTGTGCAGAATCAATTAATTTTTTATTGTATTATTATATTTAATTATATGTGTAAATATCGGGACTTTCTTCTAATGCATGGGGATGGAGGACATTTGCTACAAAATTGTGACTCTCCCGACCGTATAGGGACTGTTGGCATGTATGTATAGATATTAGTGGTACAACAATTAACTCATCTATCCTTAATTTCCCAACCTTTGATTGTATATTGGTGAAATCAATACATCAGATTAGAACCCAGTTTGAAGTCTCCTGTTGCCGGTTTGCATTAAGACCTTGAGTGTGTGAGGATGTGCTTCTTTAAGTGCTAATACAGAAGTTAAACAACATCAGTGCGTTGCTAGGATACACACTTTAGGCCTCTACATTCACGTTGGACAAGCCAAATCAGAGGCGTATTGCATTCAAATTTTCTTGATTTAAGAATTAAGGCAATACATTTTATTTTATTTTAAATCTATAAAAAATCTACCAATTTTACCTTTTGTTTCAAAGCATGTTGTGTTTGGATTATATGGCAATATTATATAAAAATAAGCTTAATTTAGTACAGTAGCTAAATTAGTCAGGATTTGTGAAATTAAATGTTTTGCTTGGATATACAATTTTAACAGCAATGAACAACCATAGTTCAGACAGAAAGTACTTCTGTTAAAATATAGTATTTTTTATTATTATTACAATGTTAAAGGGGCATCTGATGCAGGTGCATGCATATTCTTTTCAGTTGTTAAAAACTCATGTCCATCATATATCTTTTTTTATAATCGGAAGTGTTCTATTTGAATGTAAGTTCTGTCTTTTTGTTTATTATGCACAACAATGTTTTTAGTTATTCGATCTTCTGTTAAAACACTAATGTTTGTGCTTTATTTTGAAAAATAAAACATCAATGCATCAATTATTCTTGATATATGCTTATACAACAGTCAAAAAATAAATTAGGTTGCCGATTGCACCACTACTAAATACTGTAAAATTATGTTAAGAATGACTATTACAACCAGGGGGGAAATGGGGGGGAGAAAGTACTTTGACACATAAAACGAATAATTTTTCCTTTTATTTCATAAAATTAAATGAACACCCTTGAGTCTTCTTTTTTTGAGACACTAGCAGAATGCACAAGAAGCCTCTCACTGCTGGCGGACAAAATAAATCGTACAGACAAGTGGATCCCAACCTGAGGTCAGTGGACCACCTGTGGTCCGTGAGTAAACTCCAGGAGTTCCACAAACAACTCCCAAAATCTGGTTACTAAGTTCTAAGCAACACAGTTAGTAGCTTGTGATCATGTAAACACGATAATACTGAAGTGTCATTCTGTGCACGTGATCAGGTAAACACGATAAAAATGCACTTCGTTATTGGCCACCGTCATTTGCAGTACAGCTTGTTAATGCGTATAATTGGATAGGGAAGGAATTGAATTGCACTGCCTGCTTGTTTGTTTTGTCATGTGACGTCACTGAGGCGAGCATTTAATTTTTAAAGGGCAGACATTTTCAGCAGCAAAGAAAAACAAAACATGACACAAGAACTTGTTTACAGCTAAGAAAAAAAAATGGGAAAACACTGTAAATCTTATGTATTTGACTTAGTTATATTAGAACATTTATTCTGTCTCATGTTTTAATATATATGTTTTTACAACATTTATAAATATCAAGAAACAAGTGGATATAAACTGATACTATTTCATAAATTAAATTTGTCATTTGTTTTTCGGTTTTTAGTAATTTCTATCACAATATGTATAGTAACTTGACACAAGTGAAATTAAACAGTATTTGTTGTTGGTACAGTACAATCATATTTAAAAAGTAAACCGTTCCAATGGCCAGTGCTTCTCAACAATTATACACAGAAAGGCCAATATATGAACAAGTTATTGGCAGCACTGAGTAATACTTCAGCAGGTTATCAACAATTAACAGACAATCTTTCAATATACATCAGTAATCATTAACACCAGATGGTACTTCATATAGGTAGCAACAATCACTAGCAATACATAGTAGCAGTCTCCTGTAAATTAGTACATTTGAAAAGCACGAATCAATGGCTAGGATTCGGATAGCCTTAGGGGACACACAAGCACTTATAGCAGGGATGACCCTAGGCAGCCAAGCACAGCACCCTGTTCCCCCTTATCTGAATGGCACTTGTCATGAATACCTACATGACCAGTCAATCAATCACCACCAAACCCTCTATTGTACAGAGACTGGTACATTGAAAATCTTCTGCTCCCCTAAAGGCAGAACTCAGTACACACCTCTGGACACCAGGAATACAATTTAGTTTTCACATTATTCTGACAGTCACAGCATTAAGAAAAATAGTTTAAATTTTTTGGGCCGGTATTTCAAAAATGAAACTAAATTCCAAACTCACAAAAACAATATAATTGTTTATTGCAATGTGTCCAGAAGACATACTTCTTTGAATTATTATCAGATCAGGTGTGGTTTTGTAAGATATTTGGGTTGGATTAAGTGAGGTGCTTCAGGTTTTTATGGCGTCCAGTCAAAGTTCCCTCCTTCTGAGACAATGACAACAACAGGTTCTGGTGCTGTGAGTGTTAGAAGGCGTCAAACAGTGATAAGGGTAAACAGCATTTGTTTGTGTACATAATTTGTCGTGTCATTATTAACAAATAGGGTGATGCATGATATCTATACATTTGCCAGAAGTGGTAACAAAACAGAACGATATGTAACTCTTGCAGTTTATAACATCTGTTTGCTGTATTTTGTATTTTGCTCTTACTTGAATGTGAACTTATCATACTTTTATAACTGCTCTTATCTGTATTATGATATTCTGTAATGTGATGTTTTATAATGCGATATTTTGTATTGTGATATTTTGTAACAATTGCAAGTGGCCCTGGATTAGGGTATCTACTAAGACATTATTATTATTATTATTATTATTATTATTATTATTATTATTATTATTATTATTATTATAATAATAATAATAATAATAATAATAATAATAATAATAATAATCTTAAATCGTAACCAGTCACGATATAGAAATGCGTAGCATCAACAGTATTTTGAATTACAGGATACGCACATATATAAATAACATGATTAGTGTGTTTAGAAACTCCACTGTGAATACGCTGGATACATTTAAAAGGCATGTTTTCTTCTTGCAAGCAGACGCGTGGTTGACAGCAGTGACATGGATGGTATGACTGGTCAAACATCACAGGGCAGCTCAGATACTGCAGACACTCAAAGGGCTAGTAGCATCGATACAATTCATGGAGGATTTGATTCTGAAAATATGCTAGACCTTTTAAATACATGGATTTGTAATACAGAAAGGAAGTTAAAACATGTGGAAGGCATGACTTTGCAATGCTCAGATTTAGTTGAAATTGGATTAGATTTATAACATTTTAAAAAATACATATTAATTATGTATACAGTGCTCCCTCGCTATTGCATGTCTGTTTCTCCCTTTTGATACAGTATCTGAACTGAAGAAAAGGTGTGCATACAAATAAATGCCCTTTAAAACGTGCATAATATGTTATGTTACTTTATATTATAAACAAAACCCATGCATTTGAAAATGACGCCTATCCATTTTTTTTTTTTGCAGTACAGTGTCTGTCTCTGTGCCATGCCCTTCTGACAGTCTTGGCAAAGTGACAGATGTGTTTTTAGGCTTAGGCTCTAATGTAATAATAATTAATAAAAAAAGATATTTCAATTTAAAATCACAATCTAGCTTGGAATTAATTTTTCCAATGAAAAGTTTTAACAGTTTAGTGACAAATCTTTTTTTTTTATTATTCTAAAAGCTAAAATCGGTATAGTGCAAAACTTAAATCCAAGCTGGCCACCGGATAGGAACTGTAGTTCAATTTGGTGTGTAAAAAAGCATTTAAACATTTTAAAGTTAAGTAAAAAATATTAATAATAACCTATTATTTGGGTTTTCTTTGTTGAAATCTAAAAAAAGTTTGCCCACCCTAATATAGCAGAATAATCATACTCGCTTTAAAAGATATAGTTCATGCAGCATTACAATTTCAACCCATTGTCTTTAAGACCTTTATAGCTCAGAACTTATATTCTAAGAGTTAGACAATATTTCTTTGCTCACGTAACAAGATCAAGTCATATAATACTGAATGTGCTTTCTCTTTCTCGTCATCGGCGATACATGATGTCTGCAACCTTGTAGATTTACAAAAACAAAACCAGAATGAAAAGACAAAATATCACACACAAAACAACAACAAACAAACAAACAAGCACAAAGCACAGGAGTGCTTTATTTTCTGCCCTCTCCATTTCTCTTTTGTTTCCAACCTGGGGCGGAGTGCACCAAGCAGGCGTAAATTACGCCGTCGCAACTGCTTACGCCGTCGTTACTACTTCCAGCGTAAGCCCGACTCAAAAGTAAATTCCACGCCAAGTTCTCCAAAGCAAAACCATCCCAGAAATTGCCAGTTTCACATGTTGGCTTTCGCAATCTAAGCAAAAATGTCAAGAAAAATAAAATTTTACAAATCACGAAATATGCACTATTGCTGTCTCTATATAAAGAGAACAAGGAAATTCTTAATTATAAGCTTAACACGGCAGTAATATTTAGTCAGAAGGATAAATCGTTGGCTATTATCTGTCTTTGCTGATCCCTTGGAAAGTATATGTAGTGATCCATCTGTCTTTTAAGGTCAAGTCCCACATGAGGGAGCGCCCTACAGGCAGTTGTTCTGTCCACATGGATCATGTTGCTTAGCAGGTTGTGAAAATGTCCACTTGTTAAAAGCATAATCCTATGAGTGCCTGTAATTCAACAGATAAGGCAGCATTTCTTTGGTTCATATATTGATGGTCATCCCGTATTTCATCTATAAGACGAAGGAAGTTCTGTCTTGGTAATCAATATCGCTGATACAGCTCAAGATCATAAAACATATGCAAGGGATTAAGTCTGTCCCGTATGATTCTTTCACTACGCATTGCACTGTGGTACTGTAAATTATCAAACCAATGTACTATTCCACACATCTTTGGCTTTTGCTAAACTAAATTATATTTTACAATATTCAAAGCTGATCTGCTTTTAAATTTAACTTTCTGTCTCTATCCTATGTTATTTGCCTGTTTACGCCAGCCTTATACACCTACCCTCTAGCAGATGTACAGTTACGACCCCTTTACGACCTGAATAAGTCATACGTCTGCTTGGTGCACTCTGCAAAAACTTTGTGCCCATCACTTATGCTGTCGTGACACTTACGCCTGCTTGGTGCACTCCGCCCCTAGTTTGTTGTTTTTAATAAGCGGCAATCGATTCAATCAACACTTCCGATGCCATCCTGCTCCCATTCTGAGGACAGCTGTCAATCACTTGAAAACTTATACACGCCGTGAAATTCAGCAGAATCATTCACTGAACGCACGGATGTAGGGGTAGGAACACAAAACAAATTCAATGTGCACACTCTTTATAGCATGATAAAACACTAAATAAATCGTGCACAAACAAAATAAATGATCATAACACAAATCCTAATAAAAGTGATACGAAATAAGAAACAGTATTGTGAACGTGCAAATAAACACATTAAAGTAACACTGCATTAGACTTGGTCATTGGTTATGAGTTGCTACTCTGTATAATGTGGATGCAAATCACGGTGGTGAACATTTTCATGGCACTGAAATATTTATTTTATTGATGGAGTTACTTCCATACGTGTTTTCATATGGGAAAACAAAATTGCTATTTTTCCTCTACCTAAAATCCCTAACTGTGCAAATTACTCAGTAGACTATTGTGGTTGATGTGCTTCTGTGCTAGATTTAAACTATTAAATTAGCTACCTTGAAATGTAAAGGTTCTGTTTTCTCAACAGAGAGTCAGTGCAATTGAGTGATAATAGCCTGGATAAAATAAACAGCACAGGGTTTAAGAAGCAAACAACAGCAGTGTATTGATCAATACCATCTAATAAAAATAAGTGAAATCCATGGATACAGACCCTGAAATAAAAATGAGTCTTAAATTTAATGTTATTTGCTAAATTGATCATTTATCATCCATCTCTTTTCTACCAATATCTTTGTGAGAGATATTGCAATGTCATAGGAAAGAGCATTGAGAATGGAAATAAAAACAGTATTGTATCTGTATGTATCTGTCATACATCCTTATAGATTAATAAATACAAATAATAAAAGCAGATGTGCTGGTGTAAAGATGCAGTTTCACACAAAAAAAAAAAGCAAAAAAACACACACTCATCATACACAATCCTCATGGCACTGAGGATCACTAAACACACATGGACATTGATGGTTATACAAAAGTCATTGAAATTGTAATTATTTATTGTGTTATGAGCAAAAATGTTCAACTATCCCTACAAATCTACAGTCCGTGATGTTTACTATTAGACTCTTTTGAAGAATGAATTTAATGAAATAACCCCCCCCCCCCCCCCCCCCCCCAAAAAAAAAAAAAAAAAAAAATCTGATTATCAGGAAGCATTTACGCTGAAGATATCCTCTTGCACAGTAAACAATGCTGAATACAAACCTTAACTACCCCACCCCCGCATACTTTGATATCTATAGGCCTAGCAGTGTTATATGTGTAAGGCACAGGCTGAATGCTTATGCTTTGGAAATTTCTCATGGCAGTGATTGCAAGGATACATATTTCAATACAAAGTCATTTTTACACAAGCTGTTGTAATCATTTACTTAACAGGGTACTGTTTGTTCAGTTCCATTTCATGTATCATAATGAAAAGGTGAAATGTAGCATTTCTTTGCAGTTTTTGATAAATAATTCATGCTCACATTCCTGGAACACAATAACTTTTATGAAAAATGTCAATTCAAAACCTCAATCAACTGCCACATGTTTACTGCTATACATATACTATTTTTTTTTTACTATGTGTAAAGACTATTTGTATAGTGTTAAATAGCTGTATATAATATGGAAAACTATGTACTTTTTATGAGCATTCTATCAAACAGTTTCAATTGAATTTGTTTTAACTTGTTTGGAATAATGCATCCTATGTTATGGTAAATAATGAAATATACACATGATTAATAAATGTTAAAGATATTTTACAGAAACAACTGACAAAGTAGTCTCAAAATAAAATAAAAATATTGCCCTTAACTGCCACTGTGCTGTTCATGACTGGTTTATAAAATGATATAGTACTTAAGTCATTTTAAATAAAAACCAGGTGAATGCAAACAGTGTTTTTAAATATAGTAATCAATGTAATGACTGATATTGTATCTGTATTTCCCACATTCCCCAGACAGTGAAAATAGAATATGACTGACTCAATAATTTATTATATTTTGTTACTGAGATAGTAAATAGATTTGTATTGCTATTCATTGTCTTGTTCACTAAATACAAAACAAAATGGCATCCGTTCTCTTCTATTTGTTAACCTCCATCTCCTGCAGAAGAACAGACCTTGATTCTAACCAAACCAGAACACGTTTGGGTCTTTTGTACAAAGCTTCATTCTTTATACATATTTCATACTGTACAGTTTATCGAATGAAAATGTATGCAACAAGTTATTTAAGTACCGAATATGTCCACTTGGTGGAGCATGCCACTTTGAAAAGAGCACAAAACAGCAGTTCTGAGGTCTTACTGAAACTCAGTAAAAAACTGAAGGAAAGAAAAAAAAAAAAAGAGAAAAACTTCCCAAATTCCCTTATTAAATAGAAAGTATACATTTAAGTAAACACATAATTACCTAATATATTCACTAACTATGGTGAGGGTAATTATTATTTTTTGTTGTTTATTATTGAACCACAAAATAAACAAACAACTGGTGAACATATAGCAATTAATGGTGATATTCAGTTTTAGGGAGTCAATACAACACATGTTTTCAAGCAAAGTGCCCCTTGTCTCCATTCCTAGATGACAGGGGGGAGGGGTGGGATGTTGTCAATAATGGACAAAGGGGGAAAAAAAAACCCTGTGAAAATGATAATGAAGTCTGTTCAATGGGGTGAGGGTGGGAAAATGAGTATGAGAATTAAAAGATGCACATTGAAGAAAGGAAACAGCAGCAGACATTGGATAGCTGTGGAATATGGGCTGCAGTTCCAGAAAGCTCTTACAGACCAATGAACACTGTGAAAGTGAAACAGAGAGGCAGCTGTGTGCTCCGAGGTAGAAGGTCACTGTTGATTCTCCCAGTCAGCGGGCTTGGACAGACTGACTCTGTAGATGACTTGTTAGGTTCAATAGAGTACTAAGAAGGATTTTAACTCAGAGTTACAAATCATAACATTTTGGCCCAGGGCAACCTGAAAAGAAAGGATTTGCTTTTTGACTGTTTATTTATGCATCAGTAAAAGTGGATTGTTAAGATTTACCTTATGATTTACAAACCTTGTTCAAAATAACATTTTAGCAATCTCTGCTTAAACTGTTCAAAAATAAAATCACAATCGTAATCTAAAATAAAGTGGATCTCACAGTCACTCATTCTGCTGTGAAGTTAAATTTAGATCTTTTGCCTATTACTCGCTCACATGTATTTTGAATATGGGCAATTGAAGAACAAGAATTGGTTGTGTTCTGGCAAAATTCCAGGCTAAGACTGAATGGAGACTTTCAGCAAGCAGGATGTGGCGTTGCCAAGCCTGGATGTGATCAAAATGCAAATTAAAGCAGACACCCTGAGAACTGTAGCATTACATACTATGCATTACAGTGCTGCATTCCCTTAGCAATACAAAGCTAACAACAGCAACACAGAGAATAGATGGTTGCTTAGGAAACTAAAGTAGTAATGTTTAAAATTGATCATTAGCTTTGATTATAATGTTCAACTGATATAGTTCAGTTAAGTTGACTAATTAAAGAAAATATTAACATTTAAGCTGTGAATTTTATAGATTGAGCACAGGACTGAAATTTTGGGTTAAAGAGTAAGTAGTGGGATTCCAAAATAAAAATAGCATTATACAGCCCCACGTGTTGCTACACTGCAGGAAGAGCGATTAAAAAAATAAATAAAAAAACACAAGTGCTCTGAATTTTTTTTTTTTTTTCTGTACCATATGATGGATCATTATTGTGGTGTTACCTGTTTGACAAAGTGGGCAATATTCATTACATCATCAGTCTACTAGAGTGGCCATTTTGAAAATACACTTTTATTTAAACAGTTGTAGCAACATCTGAGGACATGTATTACTATATTTTTCAGAACTCCGCTACTTCCTCTAACACTAGAAACCCTGCGGTGGTCATTTTGGCGGGTTTTGGTTTTAAAATGTAATTTTATCCAGTCATGTAACACATCTGGGGTTGCGCGTTCATGTACCTTTCTGTCTGTATGTATTAAATATTCTCACAAAGCATGAAACACGGGAGTGCAGAAATAAAGGAGATATATTACATTATACCTAAAAGCCCCAGGAGCAGTCACATTGATGGCCACACAAAATTGTATTTTGACTATACAGAACAGTATTCTACTTTATTATTTTTATTTATCAGTCTACAATGTGTTAAGCTGTAATCAAATTAGTCTCTACTCTGCCTGAGTGAATGACTTTGACAGTCTATTGTTTTCAGTTAGCCTTTTGAAAGCTGGCGTCTGTTTGCCAGCTGCGCTGCTCTGGTCAGTCGATTAGCATCGGGACTAGTGAAAATAAATACCAGAGACAGTGAAGTTTTACCACGCAACAAAATATGGAGTTGATGCTTTGGATCAGATCTGTTCAGGTGTTTTAAAATGTATTGGACCTAGCAGCCATCAACTCCTGGGTTGTTTACAAAGAATGCATGGAGAAGAATTTACCAAGGAGAGAATATATTTTACAGTTAGCACACGAACTTCACAAGAAGCATTTCGAACAGAGGGAGACTGCCAAGCGTGTACCCACAGCTGAAGCTGGCAACCCCATTGAGAACCACAAAAGACGCCAATGCCAGGTTGGCAAGTGCAATAAAAATAAAACTTCGGACAGCTGTGCCCTTTGCAGAAAGGTGGAGTGGAGAAACACATTATCTCTGTTGATTGTAAAAAGCCTTAGACTCAGGTAAAGGAATACCCTTTTGTTGATATATATATATTTAATATGCTTCGATTGTTCAGATGTTTGTGGCGTACTCAATAATAAAAAAATAAAACTGAATTACATCGGACTGTTCCTCCTTTCGTTATACTAGTTACAGTGTTTTGAATACAGCCGTCAGAAAGACTGCTGTGGGGCTTCTAGGTATGAGTATATGTCTGGTCCTTCTAGTGTTAAAGTGTCTAGTGTTTTGGAATTCGTGGTAATCTCGGTTAACGCAGGCAGGTGCATCACATAGGGTGAGGTAATCCACACACAGGCAGAGGACGGTAGTGAACCTGGGACCTTTCACACTAAAACAGAGCGCCGACACCTCTGTACAAAAGAGCCGGCTCCATTGCAAGGAGTGTGTATTGGGCGCATGTCTTGTGTGTAATCTTGTGTGATTAAGTCACCTACAAGCCGTGCTGCTGCCTTCCCCAGTGCACGCGACACTTCCAAATGTGTGCGGAGTGCCTCGTCCTGTGTGATGCACATGCCTGCGTTAACCCAGATCACTACAATATGAATGTTGTTGAGAACGTACATGCTGTCAACAACTCATTAAAGGAATTTATTTATTTGTTTATTTAGCAGACTTGATTTGTATTTATTTAACTTTTAAATCTTTTAAATGTTTCACTTGAATTTAAAGCAACAAACCACTTCCTGCCATTGAACACTCACACATTACAGACATCGGCAAATGTTTCTTATTTTTTATTTGTGTCAAGCATGCAGAATTGCAATTGCCACTGGAGTGAAGTACAGCAATGAAAACAAAAGCTACTGCACAGTATGTTTTCGGTCTCCTAATTACTGTATATTTACATAGCAGGTACTTAGTAAATACATGTGTACTTACACATAGTTCCAATGTACTTAATGTTTACATTTTTGCATATGTTAAGTACATTTTAACTATGCATACTAACATCGAAATTATGTGTAAGTACACATGTAACTACTATTGTGTAATTAGAAATGTAAAGTTTTACCATGTTTACACCTTTAAAGATAGACATGGTTACAGATATTTGACCTAGTTAGATATCTCACTTTCCACTCTGCACATTACCATTCTTATAAAGAACTACATTCAGAACATACCCAGGAATGCTGTATTACACATCTAAGACTCATAACTACTTCATAAGAATAAGACATAACCACAGAATATGCAGCATCCATTTTCACTGGCAGTATTTTGGTTAAACTTGGCGCGCTGTCAGTTGTGCTAACTCCAGTTGTTGGTTAATGTGTGAACTGTAGTGCTTAGAAAGGTATGTCCTGATGAATGGAACTATGTCAAAATAAACAAACAGTAAAGTTGCTAAAATGCCAAAAAGAAGAAATATTGGAAGGAAAGCACTGTACTAACAAAATAATGACTTTAATCTACCTTTTGAATATACTCATGTTTTCAGAAAAACAGAATCTAACTATATTATCAAGACTCGAAGTTAACTTATATTCGGTAACATTTTGCTACCCAAAACTCTTAATTGTTGACTACTTTTTTTATGCAGTAGCACTTTTCTGATACCTTACACTGCAGTTTACATGACCAACGCTGACTGAACACGTACATAATTACCGGTATTAGTTTTTCTTTTTTTTATTTAAACACGTAAATTATTAGTATCTTTCATACAGCATGAAACTATTGTTAATAGAGCCTCCCGATTTGTAGATGACTGAGGTTTTGACCGCTATATGTAGATAAGTGCAAAGCCCACAATTTTGTAATACAACAGGCAAATCCCTAACAGGATATTAAGATTATTCAGTGTCTATGAAATATTGAATCAAAAAAGAAAAAGAAACAAGAGTGCTCTTTGGTTTAAACTGTTTATAATATAACAAATCTTAATGTTATGAAAAGGTTATCCTTGAAGTCAAGGGTTTCTTCAAAAGTTTAATAAAAAATACAGGTGAAAAAAAAAACCTGTATCCATTGTTTTCATGCAGATTAAAATTATTCCATCAGGCAAATCATCAAAAACCAAGGCACTCTTACAAACGTATAGGTAAAAAAAAAAAAAAAAAAAAAAAAAACTTAATTAATGGGGCATATCCAAAACGAAATGTTAAAAATAGAACAGGAAGCCAACATGTTATAAAAATTATATACTGGTGCAACTTATACACAGATTTTTATGGTATTATTTATATATACACAGTATATAGCACTGTGAAGCTATAACTTACATACATAGCTAAGTAATGTCACCGTTTAATAAAACTAACCCAGTGTGCTTTTTTTTTTTTTTTAATCTTGGTTCATATCTCTCATTTTGTTATTTCTTCTTTGTTAATTTCTTTAAAATTGTACAGCATTTCAAAATGCAATGAAAAGGCAGGGTGCAAGCATACATATTTATGAACAAATCAGTTAGTGTAACACATTACATGAATTTTTTAAATGTAGCGGTACCGTGTTTCAATTACCTTTCATTTTCAAAACAGCTCGGTTATGGTGACAACCTTATCAGTTATAAGGTCATACCATGCAGGTTTCAGCGATAATGTGGCACACGTTACTTTTTAATTTTTTTGTTCTTTCAATCGCTGTCTTTATAGGTCTGTATGATTTGTTAGTTACCGAAATCTCATTTAACAACTGAAGACAGGATAATTTTGTACCACTTAATTTTCACCAGTGAAACATAACCTGGTTAACTGTACTGATAGAATATCAAATGCTTAGATGACAGATATGGTTGCATTCTTGTCGAACATAGGATAAAAATGAATACATTTCGACAAGGAATTGCATTAGTTCCATTACTTAGTTGAGAACAAGGTAGTTTCAATAAATACTTTCTGATTTAAATATAAGCCTACTATGCAATAGTTTGGGATATTAAATATATTTAAAACAGTAGGTATGTGTTTATTTTTTAAATGTATTTTTATATATAATTATTAGTCGAATAAACTGTCAAATAAATAAGACAATTTTGCTACCTACTTTCCAGGCAGGCAGCAAATCCACACTACTGCCTTAAAAAGTTAACTTCTAGCCCTGTATTTATTTTGTATTTATTTATTTTTACACACACACACACACACACACACACACACACACACATATATATATAGTGCTATGGGCATCTTAAGAATCTGGGAGAAGGTCTCAAATACAGAAGACCTAAAAGGAGCCAACTAGTGACATGACCATTACATATGAATAAGAGAAACTGGAGCTTGTTTGCATCTGTCACAGGTTGGATTCAATTCTGCATAGATTTTGGCCAGTTTAGCCTTAGATAGGTGAAGACGGTGGATCATTTTAAATTGTATAACCCTACGACAGGCACACATTGAGGAGGAATGCATTTGTGAGAGAATGGCTTTCCAGACATCATCTGATAAGTTAATGTCTAGGTCTTGCTCCTGAAGGGTTTTCAGCATTTTCAGGGAAGGGCATGCATAGATAAAATGGTATTGCAAATTTTTAAAATCATACCCCTATAACTGGGATAAAGTTTGAGCATAGAATCATTAGAAGATATTGAGGCAACAGGATAAACTGAGAAAGTTTATTACATCAAAGTTTCGGATCTGTAAATAACGAAAGAAGTGGGTTTGTGATGGTGTGGCAGAGCAAAGCTCTGCCCTTTAAATTGGCAGGGATGGGGTTAACTTCCCCTACCTGCCTGGGTTTATTATGTTCAGGTGGCTGGGGTTGATTAGTTGATTAGGTTGATATAAAAGGAGGCCTCTGCTTCTCATTTGGGGAGAGGGAGCTGAGGAAGCAGGTTGGTGTTTGTTTTGTGGTTTTTGAATTTTCTAAATCCAGTGAAGGCATTGCCCAGCCTGGAAACTTTATTTTTGTGAGTTTTGTTTTTGCTTTATTTGTGTTTGAGTATCTGTTATTTTGCCCTTGTGCACTTTATTTTTGTTTATTTATAATAAAATTGTTATTTTTTTGAACTGCAGACTGTCTCTGGGCCTCTATCCACTCGCCAGCCTGCCACATTTGGTGTCAGAAGTGGGATAGCTCCACCTAGAGGCTCAGAGCAGTATTTTTGTTTTGTTTTGTGGAATTTTTGGGATATTTTTTTTTTTTTTTTGAAAAAAAAAAATGGGAAAGAAGAGCAGACAGCGGCAAAGGCAGGAAAAGCAGCAGCAGCTGAAGAAATGTAAGCTGCTGCAGCCACCGCTGGAGGACCCGGCCAGCCTCTTCCCCTGGTGTTCCTGGTGTGGGAAGGAGGACCATCGTTGGCGGTCCTGCCCAGACGTGCCACCGGCAAACTGGTGTGGCCGGTGTGAGGAGGACGGCCACAACTGGGCAGGATGCCCCTACAACCAGGCCCAGGAAGAGGTGCCTTGTTCACCCCGGGCATCAGGGGCCACCCCACTACCTCCAGCACCACCACCTTCACCACCGTCCCAGGAGATCTGGGACTGGTTGATGCACCCTGAGGCAGACCTCGTCCACGATCTCCCCATAGTTATCAACACGCTGTGGCGTCGAGATGGGGAGAGGTGGGAACAGTGGGAGGAACAACACCACCCGGCGTCCTTCCCAGAGGTTGCCCTCATGGTGGTTAATTACCTGGCTGTAGACATGGGAGATGCCCCGGTCACTCCAATAAAGAGGGGTGAGCTGCCTTCCCGAGAGCCAGAGAGGGGTGAGGAGCCGCCGTCGTCCCCAGAGCCAGAGAGGGGTGAGGAGCTGCCGTCGCCCCCAGAGCCAGAGAGGGGTGAGGAGCTGCCGTCGCTCCCAGAGCCAGAGAGGGGTGAGGAGCTGCCGTCGTCCCCAGAGCCAGAGAGGGGTGAGGAGCTGCCGTCGCTCCCAGAGCCAGAGAGGGAGGAGGATCTGCCGTCGCTCCCAGAGCCAGAGAGGGAGGAGGATCTGCCGTCGCTCCCAGAGCCAGAGAGGGAGGAGGATCTGCCGTCGCTCCCAGAGCCAGAGAGGGAGGAGGATCTGCCGTCGCTCCCAGAGCCAGAGAGGGAGGAGGAGCTGCCGTCGCTCCCAGAGCCAGAGAGGGAGGAGGAGCCGCCGTCGCTCCCAGAGCCAGAGAGGGGTGAGGAGCCTCCGTCGCTCCCAGAGCCAGAGAGGGAGGAGGATCTGCCGTCGTCCCCAGAGCCAGAGAGGGAGGAGCCGCCGCCGCCGCTCTCAGAGCCCGAGAGGGAGGAGCCGCCGCAGCCGCCGCCGCCGCTCTCAGAGCCCGAGAGGGAGGAGCCGCCGCCGCCGCTCTCAGAGCCCGAGAGGGAGGGGCCGCCTCTGCCACCAGAGGGAGCCGGGCCACAGTCGCCGCCTCCGCCACCAGAGGGAGCCGGGCTGCAGTCGCCGCCTCCGCCACCAGAGGGAGCCGGGCCGCCGCCTCCGCCACCAGAGGGAGCCGGGCCGCCGCCTCCGCCACCAGAGGGAGCCGGGCCGCCGCCTCCGCCACCAGAGGGAGCCGGGCCGCCGCCTCCGCCACCAGAGGGAGCCGGGCCGCCGTCGCCGCCTCCGCCACCAGAGGGAGCCGGGCCGCCATCGCCGTGCTACCTTGGAGATTCGGGGCCCCCTCAACCAAAGAAGGCTTGGGGGCTCCGACATCAACCCCACCCACCACCACCCACCATAACAGCCCACCCAAGGGACATAATTGGACTCTTGGGGGGAGGGGGGTGGGGAGGGTGGGGGGAAGGGGGGAGTTGGCCGATTGCGGCCGGTGTACGTTGTACATGGGGGGAGGTGTGTGGCAGAGCAAAGCTCTGCCCTTTAAATTGGCAGGGATGGGGTTAACTTCCCCTACCTGCCTGGGTTTATTATGTTCAGGTGGCTGGGGTTGATTAGTTGATTAGGTTGATTAACGATCAATCAGCGCCCAGCCACCTGATATAAAAGGAGGCCTCTGCTTCTCATCTGGGGAGAGGGAGCTGAGGAAGCAGGTTGGTGTTTGTTTTGTGGTTTTTGAATTTTCTAAATCCAGTGAAGGCATTGCCCAGCCTGGAAACTTTATTTTTGTGAGTTTTGTTTTTGCTTTATTTGTGTTTGAGTATCTGTTATTTTGCCCTTGTGCACTTTATTTTTGTTTATTTATAATAAAATTGTTATTTTTTTGAACTGCAGACTGTCTCTGGGCCTCTATCCACTCGCCAGCCTGTCACAGATGGATTCAATTTTTTTTAAAAGAGTTGATCAAATGATGCAAAATTATTATCTATGAACAAATCTTTAAAAGAAAGTAAAATGCAGAATCTATTGTGGAGGGTAGAAATAAATGGTTTCTACTGAAAGGGACTAATAATGAAATCAGTTGCTTGACGAATAATACACAAATGAATTGATAGGGTTAGTATATGCTTGTGAAAGCAGGAAAGTAAATGCCAGTCATATGTCTTAATCTGGCCTGCTACAGAGGTGGTGCACCATATACTAGTGATAGAGCTTTTTGGTATGCTGCAAAAATAATTCTTCAGTGATGCTGAGCAACCATCTATGAATATGAATTAGAAATGTGAGAAGCTCTCAACCAGAGGCTAGTAGTTTCTGATGCCAGTGCAAATCTGTCACTTTACAAAGCTGAATTATCTTGATGGAAACAGGATTGGTGATGTTTTTATTTAAATCAGATTTTTTTTTTAATTTAAATCGATTTATGTTTTTCAAATGAAGTAAACATTTTAATAGTACTATAGCTGTAGCTCTACCTCCAAATACTGTACATTTTACTTTCTTAAGATGTTGCAAATGGTGATTTGTGAATAGTTACGTTCCATACCAAATTATTCAAAATCTTAAATGTATAGATGAAAAAAAAGCAGATTATTTATCATTGTGGCATCCTCTAAATGTGAATTACACAAAACATTAGGAAAACCTGCTCTTTCCATGAAATAGACTGACCAGGAATCCAGGTGAAAGTTATGATCCCTTATTGATATAACCTGTTAAATCCACTTCAATCAGTGTAGATGAAGATGAGACAGGTTAAAGAAGGATTTTTAAGCCTTGACACAATTGAGACATGGATTGTTTATGTGTGCCTTTCAGAGGGTTAATGGGCAAGACAAAATATTTAAGTGCCTTTCACAGGAGGATTGGAAAAACATTGTCTGGTCTGCTGAATCCGGAGTTCCTGCTGTTTCAAGCTGATGGGAGGACTAGGGTATGGAGAAGACCACACGAGTACATGCATCCATCATGCCGTGTGTGAACACTGCAGGCTGGTGGTGGTGGTGTGATGGTGTGGGGTGTGTTTTCATGGCACCCATTGGGCCCCTTGATAAAAGTGGAGCAACATTTTGAATGCCAATTCAAAATGTTGCTCCACTTTTATATTGCCAATCAGGTGCATCCCTTCATGGCAGCAGTGTATCCATCTACTAATGGATTTTTTCAGCAGGATAATGCCCCATGCCACAAGGCTAGGATTGTCCAGGAATGGTTCCATGAACATGACAGTGAATTCAGCTTACTGCAATGGCCTGCCCAGTCACCAGATCTCAATCCAATTGATGTGATGGAACAAGGTATTTGGAGTAGAGATCCACTACCAGCCAACTTGACACAACTGTGGGAAGCATTGCAATCAACATGGGCCAGCATCCCTGTGGAATGCTTTCAACACCTTGTAGAGTCGATGCCCTGATGAGTTGAGGCTATTCTGATCGCAAAAGGGGGTGCAACTCAATAGTAGGAAGGTGTTCCTAATGTTTTGTACATTCAGCATGTAATATGTTCCGCCTTCTGAAAAAGGCTTTCTGGAGTTTCATCACAGCCATTATTATTACATCCAGGGGTGAAATTCTGCCGGTACTCACTTGTACTCCATACTAGGACTTATTTTGATGCTGATACTGGGTACCAGGACTTATCCATCCACTCACCCAGTCCACTAGCACAAAGTTTCTCAAATGTGCTTTCATTCAGCACAGTTCATACTGCTTGCATTCTGTTTCCTCATACAGCTTCTGTTTCTGTTAGCTATTATTGGCTGCCATTAACGTCAGTATAATCACTGCATGTGGATTGGCCAAGCTTTCATTCTGATCAGATTTCATTTTGGCATGAGTCACAAATCTCCATCTATTTCCGCTTTGTGTCAGATCTCATTCGTTGATCAACGAGAGAAGACTTTAACAGTGCAACGTGAAAACAACAATTTGGAGAAATTATCATTATTATGAATTATTTTCTTTAGTGTGGCGGAGAAACTATCTGAGATGTGCCGAATGGCCTCCTCTCATTTGTAACCTTTCTTGTGTTCTTAAATATTCAAAACAAACATTGTTGCACATGAATTTGAAGACAAAAATCCACGTCCGTGTTCGCCATAAATTACATAGTTGATAAATATTAGAAATACTTATAACACGTCTTGCCTTGCACTGATTCATGTATTTTCCTTGAGAAACTATATAAAACAGGTAGAAAAATAATTATTTAAATCAATGGATCTATTTATTTTTGGTATACTTGGTATACTTTAACTTTGTTACATTGACCTACCTAATTAGTGAGATCTGCAGAGATAGACATAAGTAAATGTTAGTTTACTTCCAGTGAAGGCTATACTGAGGTCATTGATCAGGAGTCTTATGATCGGGAACTTGCTGTTTTGAATCCAGCAAATCCACCATATTCTCCTGGGGCTCGTTTCAATATTGTGAGGTCGTAACTGCAGTTAAGATAGGTCTTGCAACCACTTATCACCTGCCTATTCAGTCGGTTATCACCAGTTTTTATAAGCCATTCGAATCTGTCGTGTTTCTAAATGACAGGTCGTCTAGCAATGCCGTATGATCGGAATACCCCATTTTCCCATCTACCCTATGTTTATTTAAATGTATTCCCATGTAAATGAAATGTTTGGAACTGCACCATAAACATAACATTGTGTTGCCTTGAGTAATCTATCAGAGCACATGCGACACATTTGAAGTTGCAATATAAAAGCCATAATTAACCAAGGAAGTTGTTGGGTGTGTTAGGAGATGAGAATAGCATCTCAAACAGTAGGTAAAAGGAAACATTTCAGAAGGGCTAGTTTGCTGGTACTTCTAGAAGAAATCAGCATATAGCTTTACAATCAATCACTCTACTATCCCCAGGAGCCATATATATATATATATATATATATATATATATATATATATATATATATATATATATATCCTGGGGCTACGTTATTACCTGGGACATGTGGATATCCCCAACTGAACTGAGTGGTCTTTCTCAAAGGTTATTGGTTCAGTGCCTTTATTACCAATGCTGGCAAGTGAGCCTTGGGCATCATGGGTAGCTCCTACATTATACAGAAGGGGTTGTTTCTTTGATAAAGCATCCCTAATGCCCCATTCCTTTGGAAGCTGGGGGAGGGTAAAGTAAGCTATAGGTTGTTACAGAGCATATTGGTATGCTGTTATACAAGCCTGACTGAGAACTCAGCTGCTAGCTCAGTTCCAGCATCATCTTTGTATACAATGGAAACCAATGAAATTAATAGTCAAACAGCTTTTTGGGGTAAATGTCACCACATGTAACTTTGCTACAGGTATTTTTTTTTTTTTTTTTTTAATGAAATATGTTTAAAAAACTATATATACCATTGTTTAAGTATAGACAAGAGACAGTTAAATGACTATATGTGGTGAGTAATCATGGGGTCCACAGCTAAGGCTGCAATGGTAGATGTACAGTATATGTGATAAATGTACTGATGTTTATATTCATAGTTGTACCCATAACTTAAGGAGGATAGCAGCTGCAGATATATTTCATAATACATGAGATTTTTCTCAATGATAGGTCAAATCATGTTATTAATATTTGAAACAGACTAAATTGGAAAAGATGTTCATAGAATCTGGCCTGCCTTGTCTCTAATACAATGATACTAAACAAGTCATATATAAGATAAGGAAGATAGAACTATCTATTCCTTTTTAGGGCATTTAGCTCTCTTACACTGATTAATTAATTATAGTGACAATACTTGCCTGATAATGAAAAGATTGCTGGGATGGCCTACTGATTAAGTTACATAGAATGCTACGACTTCCTTCCAATTATAGTGTGGCTTATTGTTAAGTTTCACTGTTCTGGTGAGCCATCTTTTTTTTCTTCAAAGTTCATGTTAGTTAATTTTTACACCTTACCTTAGAATGCACACGACTTAGCATGCAGTGCAGGTAATTCTTCCTTCAACACTGCATGTAATTCTAATGTAACCTGTTACAGGTTGAACAATACTTTTGGTAATATTAATCTTAGTGTATACAACCCTCAGAGCCATTTAGCCTGCAGTTCAATTGTGAGAATAATTCACAAAAAAGACCCTTTCAACCCTTGTGATAGCACAGTGTGTTATCTTTGAGCTGCACTAGCTCAAGGCTAGAAAGCTAGCACTTCTTTAAATAGTGCATTTCTATACACTTTACAATGGCTGCATGTTACAGTATATACTAGGCATGTGGTATGTTCCATACCACAAATATTATATATTCTGTATATTTATATTATTTGTTTATTAGCTTAACCAAAATTGATTTAATTGCTCATGGTTTAAATTAATTTCATGTATTAATTACTTATTGTGTGTATTCTGTTGATCTGAACAGCGACAGATCTTAATGGCTACATGACAATGACAATAGAGGTAGCACATTATGATTCTTTATTTTGACATGGGTTTCCAACAAAGTGGCAATGGTGCCATAGAGTGGGCATCATTTTATGGTAATTAGGAGGGATTATGTTACTATTTCACATGGCACACATCATAAGAATGTGCCAGCAATTAAACATGCATTGCATTACATAGTGTGTTATGACAACTTTGTAAAATTTTAGAATGACATTACAGAAACACTTCAATTTGACTTACCTATTCATGACCATCTGGGTTTACAGCAGATGTAAGTGGAGTGTTGTACTAGTCATCTCAGGTTTTTTTTTTGTGGTTTTTTTATATCTCCAAGGATGGTTAAATGTATTTGTTAAATGTTTCTATTATGATACTGTGACAAACCAAAGCTCTTTGACGCATGTTTGTCACTTTTCCGGATCTTGTGCTGTAAAATTATTATGCAGGATCACAGCAGGTGCATTTGAAAAGGTCGGTGCCTGTATGTTTATTGTTTAGACGAACACACAAAAATAAAGAAATGTACCGAACAAGCAAATGATACAAACGAGATCAAACAAAAACCTAACTCCATCTTGGAGCACTAACTAAACAATTCAGTTGCTCTCACTATTTATCGGATGACTAAGCCATTTACCGATATACCATTTCATAAGAAACCAAACTTGAAATTACCGTCTTGAGAAACAGTACTCCCTTTCCACCATTACATCCCACAACCAGACTTGTTAGGAGTGACACTTACTGTAAATACCCTTCCTAGTGAGCCTCAGGTGTGCCCCATTAAAACTCCTGGTTACCCCATGTCTGGTTATAAAGTGTAAGCCTGCTGTATTATGCAGACATATCTGCTGACAGCAAGTTTAAAACCACTGTGGAAGAGCAAAGCTCTGCCCTTTTAAATTGGCAGGGATGGGGTTAACTTCCCCTGCCTGCCTGGGTTTATTATGTTCAGGTGGCTGGGGTTGATTAGTTGATTAGGTTGATTAACGATCAATCAGCGCCCAGCCACCTGATATAAAAGGAGGCCTCTGCTTCTCATTTGGGGAGAAGGAGCTGAGGAAGCAGGTTGGTTTTTTTTTGGTTGTTTGGAGAGCTTGAATCCAGTGAAGGCATTGCCCAGCCTGAAGATTGTTATTTTTGTAAATTTTGCTTTTTGTCTTTCTTTGTGTTTAAATTGTTTTGTTTTGGCCCTTGTGCCCTTTCATTTTGTGTTTATTTATAATAAAATAAAATAGTTATTTTTTTTTGAACTGCAGTCTGTCTCTGGGCCTCTATCCACTCGCCAGCCTGCCACATTTTGGTGTCAGAAGTGGGATAGCGCCACCTAGAGGCTCAGAGCAGTATTTTTGTTTTGTTTTGTGGAGGGAGCCGGGCGGCCGCCGCCGCCGCCGCCCAGAGGGAGCCGGGCGGCCGCCGCCGCCGCCTCCGCCACCAGAGGGAGCCGGGCGGCCGCCGCCGCCGCCGCCACCAGAGGGAGAAACTGCCGCCATTGTCCCCTGACACCACGGTCGGATTGGTGCCGCCGCCGTCGCCGCCAGAGGGAGCCGGGCGGCCGCCGTCGCCGCCGCCACCAGAGGGAGAAACTGCGATATTGTCCCCTGACACCACGGTCGGATTGGTGCGTAAAGTCTGGTTCGATCGTCAACTTAATCTGGCACAACTTGGACGCAAGGGTGTCTGACAAATAACAAAAACATATTTTGAGACCAAAAAGGATGAAAAGATACTAGAATGCGTGTGCCTCGCATATAACAAGTTAATAAACTCACATCAAGATCCGGCTTCAGTCTCCATCGCAGCTGCTCTCCTTACTTCCTTAGTGTCATTTGAAACTCCGCCAATCATAACAGTTTGTGGTCAGTCCTCTAGTTTCTAGTGAGATGGCACTTTCAATGCATAAATTCACAATAAATGAACATGTGCAATTTATTTTTAATAAGTGAACAATTAATAAAATTTAATTAAATTTGGGACTATATTACACTGCAGATGTATACACAATAAAAGTTTCTGGTTTTGTATTAATTTAAATGTGTTTTTTTTTTTTTTTTTTTTTAAATAATTTTTCTTCCCACAAAATGACAGGTAGCTGTGTTATAAGCGGCATAAACCACTTTTGGCCGTGAGGTTCTGATGTTATATACCAATTATCAGCAACCCAGGCGTGGTATATATCATGGAGATTATTAACACTAAAACCTGCTGACCCTAAATTTTACAAAATTGTATTTGTAAGATCACTGTTTGGGTGATGTAAAAAACGGCCAAGTTTGTCATTATCAACATATGATTATTATCACTCCATTCTTTGATGGGGTCTTAATTGAACTTGCCAAATTATATAATTTTCAAATTAACCAATGGTGTTGTTTTCTCTTTCTTTTATTGATTAGAAATGTAGTTGTGGCAGAAAATGGCGTTGAGGTGACGTCAGACCAGAAGAAGGAAGAACAACAAAGGTCTTTGCAGCACGCACAGGTTTTTATTTTAAATACAAAAATAAATAAAATGTTCAAACAAAAACACTTACTCACTGAGCACAGAAAATAAATATTTAAACAAAAATAAATCACAAACACAAAATAGACCTAAAGGTCTGGCCGGGCAGTAGCCTTCACAGGTCCTTTAAGTTTCGGGTTTGTTTTTGTTTTTCAATCACCTCTCTCTCCTCTCACTCTCCAGTTCCTCCTCCGAACACCCACCTGGAGTGCAGAGAGCTGCAGGTATTTATACAGGTGACCATCTCCCAATTAGCAACAAATTAGCCATTTAATTAATTCGGGAGATGGCCACCTTCTGCACAAGTTTTTAATGTGGATGGGGCTTCCCATCCACACTGCAAAACAATACAAAAACAATAACAAAACAAAACGCACGGCCACGGTCATATATACAAATATAAAACAATAAACAAAACACACGGCGGTTTTCCGTTATCTATACATATACACAAATAAATACAATACAATAAATCATAAAAAAACAAATACTAAAAAACACAGGGGCAGTGGGGGAAACTAGAAATAAACAAATACATTTAAGCAGGGCTTTCCTATCGCCCTGCTACAGTAGTATTAGAAATTTAGGTCAGATTAATCATTTCTCAAACTATTCTCGACCTAGGTTCTCTTTATTTTGTAATAGGGTAATTGTAAATGGAAACATAAAAAAACACACAAAAAACTGTATGGAGTATATGGGTATAGAAATGAGAACACAAACATAGTTTATTATTCTATTAAAATCATTCGCTCTTCACCTTGTTCTGTGTTTCTGAGACTACCTGCCAATTTGCCTGGATCAGCAAGTGAATGAAAATCAGTCTATATAAAACTATAATTACATTATGTGAGTAGCTTCTGTCAACACTTCTTGCAACATATGGCTGTTAAATGCTTTTTGTCTTAAGTTAAAACTGAGAGTATGTTTATTTAATACGGCAAATCACACCAATGTGCTTTGATCTATTATTTCCCAGCATATACATTTTCTGGGTTTTGAGGGAAGCCTTTGATATAACAAACTAAAGAAGTTATACGGTTTGCAAGCTTTCATTGTGCAAATAACTAGACAAAGAATAGTTTTAATCACTAAGGGCATTTTAAATACAGCTGCACAGCCTTAGTGGTCATTTCCTAAACCACCTATCTTCAGAAATTCAACTTTGAATCCTTTTTTATTTTAAAGCTAAAAAAAATATATTGGCTTGAAAGCCTGGCAAATAATTATCAAAGCAAAGACATAAATAGAGACATAACCAAAACACATTAAAGAACATTTAATATTAACAAAATATTGATGGTATAAATACTTTTTGCCACCAGAATTGTGTATGTAGTCAAAGAGAATATATTGGATCAAAATCAAATTGCAAGGATTATATTTGTCTTCAGTGCTTTGTAAACTGAACAGCACCAGAACATCGTCAAAGAACAGACCTTCAAGCCAACGTTTGAATTAAACATCAAGGTACTCAATTACAAAACTCCACTTGCAGCACACAATTTAGTTTAATTATCGTATTAATGATTTTCGTTTAATGATTAGTGTTTTAGATAGTCACGGCTGTATTGAATGAAAAATCGTGACCACATAATACCTAGGGGTCTCATTTACTTTGTTGTAATGTGACATATCACCCCCACTCTAAAAACACAATTGTTCTTCCAGGTCATTTATAATCCAGAAGTCTACAGCAGCATGCCATCCCAAGTCATCATGATCTGTGTTCAAGCAAGGTAAGGGGAAATAGAGGAATTTAATGGATTCATGAAACTTACAAGCAAAACATACTAAGTTGGGACAAATTGAGAACAAATTATTAATGTGTAAGCTTAAGCAATTCAATGTGTACGGACGCTCCCTGGGTTACGCAAGACCCGACTTACGCAAATAGTTCCATACGGCATAAATAAAATTTGAGTTTTGGAAAATATTGCGTAGAGTATGGAAACAGCCTCTCAGTCTCGTGTTCTTATTGTTTCTGATCAGATACTCACGGCATCATGTTATTTCAGTGATACTGTATTTCTGTTATTTCACTCTATTATTTCATTCAAATCATGACTGGAAAGCGACCAAGTGATGGCAAGAGTGCAGGACCAGTTTGTAAGCAAAAGATTGATTTAGAGCAGAAAATGAAAATAGTGAAAAAGTATGAAGGCAGACAAAGCCTGCCGTCAATTGCTTGTGAACTCGATTTGGCTAGCTCAACAATGAAAAGTATTTTTAATGATAATGCATGCATAAAAGAGCATATGAAAGACTCTGCTCCTTTAAAATCAACAGTCATAATGAAGCTGTGTTTTGGTGCTACTATGAAATGGAAAAGTTATTAACAATGAGGATGGAAGATCAGATTCAAAAACGTGTGCTAGTTAACCTAATGATTATTCAAGTGAAGTCTAAAAGTATTTTCAAAGATGTAAAGGGAAAACACAGTGATGCTAATTAACAGTTTGTGGCTATTCATGGGTGATTTAATAGATTTAAACAACGTGCAAATTTTCACAATGTAAAAGTGAGTGGTGAGCCTGCTAGTCCTGATACAAAAACAGCTGAAAAGTATCCCGAAGTGTTACAAAAATTTATTGAAGAATGTGGTTATACAGCACAGCAAATCTTTAATGTTGACGAAACTGGATTGTTTTGGAAAAAAAATGCTAGACAGATCATACATTTCAACAGAGGAAAAGACAATGCCAAGGTTTAAGGCTGCAAAAGATAGGCTAACACTTTTGCTTGGGGGTAATGCAGCTGGAGATTGCAAATTGAAACTGTTGCTTGTTTATCATTCAGAAAATCTTTGTGCGTTTAAAGACATTAGCAAGGCTACCCTTCCAGTTCATTTCCATTCAAATCCAAAGGCTTGAATCACAATGACACTTTTCAAAGACTGGTTTATAAATTTGTTTATCCCAAAGTGGAAAAATTCTGCAGAGAAAATGACATCCCATTCAAGATTATGCTTATCGTTGATAATGCTCCTGGACATCCCGCACATTTAGACGACTTTCACCCTGCTGTAAAAGTCATGTTTCTGCCTCCTAACATGACTTCGATCCTACAGCCCATAGATCAGGGGGTCACTGCTAATTTTAAAGTCTATTATCTATGAAGAGCATTTGCACAGGCAGAAGAAGCAAATGACAGAGAGACTAGCAAGACTTTACACAATTTTTGGAAATGATATAACATTTACCAACCCTTCATAAACATTGCTAAGGCCTAGGCAGAGGTTACCCAAGTTTGTTTGAATGCCATATGTAAAAAAGTGTGCCCACAGTTCGTACACAGCTTTAAAGGTTTCGAAAAAGACAAAACATACGAGGAGGTGGCAGATAAAATTGTGAAGCTTGCAGAGCAGCTTGAGCTGGAAGTTGATGTTGGTGATGTGGATGACCTTATCGAAACCAACGGAGCTAAATTATCAAATGAGGATCTCATGGAATTAGAAGCAGACTGAAGCTGAGAATGAAGTTGAAGAAGTAGAAGAGCCACAACACTTCAACACGAAGGAGATGGCATTTCATGAGATTGCCTCAGCAATTGGAAGGTTTGAGAAGATGGACCCCAATTCATCACGATTCTTGAAAGTGAAAAGAGGCATTGACAAAACACTGGTCTGTTATAGATAGATATATGAAGAGAAGAAAAAGGCCACTATCCAGTCATCTCTCGATAAGTTTGTAAGGAAGGTTGAAACGCCAGCAATGTCCACATCTCCACAGCATTCCACCTCCAAAGCTCCCTCTGACGATCCCAATAACGTAATGCCTGTCTCCTCTTCTCCTTCCTCATCGACAAATTAAGCCCATTGTCATCCACCACCAAAATGCAGCCTTCAGTGTGCCAGGATAGCAATAGAATTAAGGTAAATGCAATTTTTTTTTGTAATTGTTTTTTGTACTTGCAATTACTTTTTTTTTCATGTTTTCATTTTCCTTTTTTCATGTTGTACACACATACATTTACATAGCCACACATCCAAAAAACACACATATACCGTACAGTATTACAGTGTTTATATATATATATATATATATATATATATATATATATATATATATATATATATATATATTGTGAGCCAGCTCACAAGTTTACCACCAGGAGTCGTTCATGGCAGGCTTGGTATGAGCCCACAGAGGTTGCCAGTAATGATCAGATGGACCTGTGGGCAGCATACATGCCTGCCATGATGTCAAGGAGTTAACGGACCGACAGGCTGCAGGTGTGGTTAGGTAGGCAATTAGGGTTTGACTATTGTTAGACTATCATTGGCCTTAATTGGCCCACACCTGTAGCCTGTAACGGCCAAATGCCTGGCTGGTAAAAGGGAGCATGTGCCGCTAGTCTGGGGGGTTGTTTGTTTTGTTTGCCCGCCTGAGAACTTCTGAGGATTATCTACCATAAGATCGGAATGGGATAACGTGGTGGTCCTTTGCATCTGCAATTCCCTGTTCTCTGCAGGGGCTATGAGGAACGGCCTGTCCGCTGCTGAGATTCGCAAAGGGACTGGACTGCAGAATAAGGGTAGGAGAAGGGTTCCTAAAGAAAAAACCCAAAATCCAGGTGGAATTACCTGTTCACCAACTGGACGTGGTTATTGGTCCGGTTGGTTTACATCAGCAATTTTGCTTTGGTGGTTTGGTTTTTGTTTGAAACCTTGTGTGAACTGTTTACTTTCTTTTGGACATTGCAATATAAGAGCCAGCTGTATAGAATACTGGAATAAAGACTTGCTTTGTTTTGGAAACTACTGTCTGTTTTCTTCGTGTGCACCTACCCGCTCACAATATATATATATATATATATATATATATATATATATATATATATATATATATATATATATATATATAGTACAGTATATTTCATATGTAAAATGTGGGTTACGCAAGGCTTTCCGGAACCCTGAAGATTGTGTAAGTCGGGAAGCGGTCTATATAGGAAAAGATCCAGAGAATAATATTGATTATGGTTTACTGAGTTGAAACAATATGTACGCTTAATCATCTAAAGACCATGAGGTAAATAACATAATATTTAAAAAAAAAAAAAAGAATTGCACCCAGCATGTATACACCTTAGTTATTGTGGCAATTTCCATGGAAAAAGGAAAATAAGGATTATACTATTTTTTAATATATCATTATATTAGATAGAAGGTGGGCCAGATTGTCTCTTTTCAATTTAGTCTGTTTCCAGTATTAATAACAACATGATTTGACCTATAACTGAGACAACTCTCATATAGTGCAGCTACCCCTTACACCATCCAGGGTTATTGCGGGCAGCCATTTATATCGGACAAATAGCATTTGCCACTCCCGTGGATTTTAATAATAAAGGCATTGCTTATACTGTGTTAAGCACACCGCATATTTCCAGTAAACTTAGCTGTTTGGATCTCATTATGTGCCATTTACATAGATTTAAATAACAAACACACTGCTTATCCTGTAGTAATCGCTCTAATTAATCCACCAATCAGCTCTTTTCACCTTGTTATCACATTGATTTCAATAAAAAGGCAGCACTTTACTGTAGTAAAAGCTTGACAGATCAATCATTCACAGCTGTTTGCACCTCGTTACTCGATTACCCCTGTACTGTACCTTGGCTATTTAATCCCTGTATGCAATGTAGGGTTTACAGTTTGAAAAAATCAGCATTGACTGCAACAGCAGGCAAGCATGGCTAGAAAAAGAAAAAGAAATAATTTCCCAGCTGTGCTAATTGAATGCATAGGGGTACACAAATGTGACTATTTTTTTTTTTGTCCTTGGTAGGTACCGAGGTATATTATTTATTTATTTATTTTTGTATTGCAAAGAACTGATTTTTTTTTTTTTTCATAATGTTGCTCATAAAAAAAAAAAACTATAAAGCACTATCATTTTATAAGTCAAATGGCAATAATTTCAAACATTGAATAAATTGTGTCATATTAAACCCCTCATACTATATGCTTATGTTTTCCTATTTAGTCAAAGAACCACTCAGATAATAAAGGATTGCTTGGCTGTACAGCCTTTACATATAATAAAAACCTGCACAAGGTTATGTCACAAACAGGATTTTTGGTTAGTTGTACATTGTTTTTTAGCATAAGAAAACAATTTACCCAACCCTTAAAGCTTTCTAAGCTGCGTGGAAACCTGGCCATTATTAATAGCATTAGGATTAGTAAGAAGGTAAATGTACTGTAATATGATTTTTTTTTTTTTTTATATATATATTCAAACAAAACATTGTATTTCGGTCTACTTCAAATAATGTGTTCCCATGCCCTATTTTCATGCTGAGTTTCATCCCTTTATTTTCTGTTTGCTTCCAGTCTATAAACCCTGCTGTCTCTCACGGACACTAGAGCAGCTCATCCGAATCCATCCAGACTGCAGAATCCCATAACACCACTATAGCAGAAGCTCCAGAACGCTGCATCATTAATAGGAAATGTTTCGAAAATCACATTAACTTTTTTTTTTAATATAGATGTCTAGTAATGATATATACCCAGGTCCCAGTTCACAATTTATGTCTTTAAAATATTAAACCATTGTAATGGAAAAAAAACAGACCATTTGCAGATTCTGTACCTAATCTTATTTGGTGGTACATGTGTTGTTGGTCTGTTCTATGTTTTAGAAGATCGTTATAAAATCCCATTTGCAATATGGTACTTTATACTGCCAGTTTTGTAGCTGGGTGGATTGTGGCATTTGAAGGTGAATTGACTTGCCCCACAGCAAAGCAGTATGACTTCTAGATATAAGCTCTGAGCACCAATATAGTAAACCTCCTTAATGAAAGAAAGAGATCTAAGAAAACTCCCAGAATCACTGAAACAATGAATCGACTTCACCAGAAGCTGTATGGTCTCAAGCTCTGTTGCAAGTGACATATTGGCAATTAGCTAAGACTCTGTAAGTGGATGTCTCATAAAGCATAATTAAGTTTGGATGTTTCCTTGAGGTCTAGCAGGCGAAAATACCTGTGTTATCACATTGATAAAAGTAATGTTGTACATTGTAAGACAATGTTATTGTGTGTACCCAAACAAGTATAGATTATTTCTAATTAAATATAGAAGCTGATCCATGAGGAACATCCACTGATAGCAAGAAATTGGAGCAATATTGGTAATCAATAACTTCTTGTAGAGACCGTTCCATAAGCATTGCAGTTATTGAGGTTTGAAGCAAATTAATCATCAATCAAAAAGCAACATTTTTGTGTAACACGAAAGGTACAAAAAACCCTGGCATTGAAGGGGTAATTTTTTTTTTTTTTAAAAGGTATACTTTCCTAGCCTTCACAAATGATTCAAAATACTATACATATTTTATGCAACCTGCATCTGGCTTTTTAAACCTGATATCCCCTTCTCCCTGGTGGTAAATAAAATATTTGTCTTTTTGCTTGGGGGGAAAAAAAGAAAAGAATAAATACTTAGGCAGTTATTTTTACCCACCGATTCAATATTTTCTAAAGCTGCGGAAAACATAGCCAGACTTTATCCACTAGTTTGGTTCATTAGGTATTCTTACAGTTTCTTTTCGTGGAATATGTAATGATCTAAGAATCCTTGTCTACCTGTTAGTTTTCCGCCTGCTTCAGCACAGTAAATACAACTATCCGCCAGTAAAAAAGCAGAGTGACAGCAAGTCAGACCCAGCCTCCCTGCCATTCAGCGTGGATCCTATGTTAGAAGCAGCTGTCTGTGTGTGCGTGCATGCGTGCATGCGTGTGTGTGTCTGTATGTGTATTATGATCCCTAGCTGAAATACAATCCCATTGCAATGCACACAATCCTCTTTACCTCAAGCCTCATCTGAAGAAGATCCGACCATCCCTTTGTGTCAAAGTGAGACTAATTTGAGTTATTATTTAATATCAGGGTAGCCCCAAAATGTGTTAAACTATAGGCTACTTTAGAAAATTACATAATTAAAAAGAAGAAACAAACAAACAAAAAACAAAAAAAGAAAAAAACAAACTAAAAAAGAATGAAAAAAAAAAGTTACCCTTAATGCGACGATGCTGAAGTTGGCTTCTTATTCGCATCCCAGCTTCTTATTTGCTAATATGCACAAATGTAACTAAAATTGAATAAGTAACTGGGGTTTTTCAGGGGATAAATCGCCTTGGGCCACTCATTTCAAAGTTAATAGAAACACAGGGGAACCCCTCTATGCCACAGAATTTGGTACAAAAAAAGTGTGCGAACATGGCACACAGCAATACTGACATCAGATTTAGAGCAATAGTTCAAAGTAGGTATCCAGAAGTGGAAACCCTGTGTGTGATCTATATGTATTCTTCCCTGTCTAGCTTGGGATTTGCTTTCTTTTGTTATCTTGTCTATTAACCCATTGTAACAGGGAGAGATCTGTGCTGACTCTGCTGGCGTGTTCACGGGCTGCAGGAAGAGGGCGACAGTCGTCCAACAACCGCTTGTGAGTCATGGCAGTGACACGGGGAGGTGGGAAAGTGGGTGTGTGGACTTTCCCCCTCTGAATGGCTGAGAGGCGAGTCTTGGCAGATTGCTAGCCCTATAAAAAAATGCTCTGCTGTTTCCTCAGGTCTGCCCACTTAGACGCACCGAGAGTGCGGAAGCTCTGATCCAGGACCGGGAATCAGGCGAAACAAAGAGAGTTTCACAGCGAGACAGAGAGAGCGGGGAACCCTTGGGCAGACCCCGGCGTATTGTAAAAGAGCAGGCTAGTTAGCCTACAGAGTAGGACGGTTATTCGGGTCGTGCGGGTAGCGGCAACCGGGATAACGCTGCCGAGTGCAGCACCTTTTATTTGTAGTTTTATTACTGTTTTATTTTCCATTGTTCTTTTCGCCTTCTGTTTTATTATTATTTCTTTGAGCACCTGCGAGTGCACTTGCTGTTCACGTACCAGCTGTGGTATTTCCGTGGTGCTGTCTATCATCGTTGATAGGCAGCCCGCGGTCAACAGTGCCCTCTGCCGGAAAAAGCAAGAACTGTTTGCAAATAAAACTGGGCACCTGTGTGGTGTTTTCAATTACACCTGTCTGTCTCCTAGTCAGTGAATTACCCACACCCCTTCCACACCCATTTTTAAGTTTTATACTTTCTCCATTTAATATAGCACACAGTCCTGAACAGGAAAGAGTCAATTTAACAAAGAACTCTGGAGGAAACGATAAGGTCTATAAATATACTACAGAACAAAAATGTTATTTAGGAGTAGAGATTGATGTTCAGCAATGATACAGTGTACACATTGCTTTGCACTTCAGATATATGTTGGGCTTACCTTTGAAAAGGAGAAATAAAAACTTCAACAAGGAAAAAGTGCTTTCTGTACGATGCAGAATAAAGGTGTAAACTTGGACAGGTCTTAAACAGAATGGTTTGTTAAATTGACTTTCCTGTTCAGGTCCTATATTAAACGGAGAAAGCATGAAACTTAAAAATGGCTCATTAGACAAGAAAACAAAGGAAAGCAAATCCCATGTTAGACAGGGAAGACTACACACAGGGTTTCCGCTTCTGGATACCTACTCTGAACTATTGCACTAAACCTGATGTCAGTATTGCTGTGTGTGCCATGTTTGCACACTGTTCTTGTACAAATTCTGTTTTGGGCCCAGATGAATACTTATGGGTGACGTAGAGGGGTTCCCCCTGTGTTTGTATTAACTTTGAAATGAGTGGCCCGAGGCGATTTATCCCCTGAAATACCCCAGGGCCCAGTTACTTATTCAATTTTACTTACATTTGTACATATTAGCAAATAAGAAGCTAGATTGTGAATAAGAAACTGAAACGTGAATAAGAAGCTGGGATGTGAATAAGAAGGTGGCCACATAAAAGACGAAGATCTCAGCATCATTTTTCCTTCAAGCCTGCTGCAATCATGGATGCAGCAACCTTGAAGGTTAATGGTTACTATTATTTCAAATTTCTATTTCAGTAAACCAGGGTTCAAGTATAAACTGTAACCATTACCGAATGGATGAGTATACCAAAGCCATCTCAAGGGCATGACTGCAGAACAACCAGAACGCTACAAGGCTAAGTTGAGAGGCTGTCTTGTGTGTTATCATTCGGAACCCAAGTAACAAGTAGCTAGGTGAAAATTGAGGAATTTCACCACTATGCCTGCGTGTAAGGGTTGACACTAGTTCCAAAACCAGGATTTGGAGGATCCACAACATTTAGTATGTATAACCTAGTAAAGGTATGGGGAGTAGCCCACACTGCCACATTTCATATGTCCTTGATAGATACACTCTGGAATAAAGCCCACAAAGTTCCAAGGCCCCTGGTTGAATGGGTCATGAGCTTTTCTGGAGGGGCCAGCTCATAGGCAGTCCTGACTGTATCTACTATCCACTAGATACCCACTGCTTAGACAGGGCTTGACCACAGGACTTTGTCCCATACCAGAAAAAAAAACTGTTCAGACTGCCTCCAACTTTTTGTCCTGTCAGCATAATACGTCAGGCACCGAACGGCAGAGCGTATGGAACTGTCGTTCCTTGTCAGACTGGAAAGGAAGCGGATGGAAGCCTCCAATTGCACAGATTGGTTGACATAGAAAGCCAAGATAGTCTTCAGCAAGAAGGCAGGATTGGTATGGAGCGTGACCTTTTTTCCTGGCCTATAAGAAGGCTGTAAATATAGGCTAGAAATAAGAAGGCTTTAACAATAGAGAATGCCTGCATCTCACTCACCCGCTTTGTACAGGTGACAGCAAGCAAGAAAGTTGCTTTAAAAGATAGCAGTTTCAGCTCAGCTGAATACAGGGGTTCAAATGGAGGCTTCATGAGTACATTAAGCACCACGCTTAGCCTCCAGTCAGGAACAATGTACTTCATAGGCAGACGAAGTCGCTGAGCCCCTTTCAAAAATTGCCCAGCCAGGAATTGAGCCCCTGGGGAGTCAATCTTGACATGGCAAGCTGAAATAGCTGCCAGATACACCATTATCGTGGCGGGGGATTTCCTCTCGTCAAATAGGTAATGCAAAAATTGCACTATTACTGCCATGGGACAAGCCGTGGGGTGGAACCCACAAAACAGACACCACGTCTGAAAGACGTCCCACTTACTGGGAATGGGTGGACACTGCTCTGGCATTCTATAGGGTGTCAGTAACCCTGCTGGAAAGTCCCATATGGCTCAAATGCAACCATTCAGGGGCCAGACCTAGAACTGCAGGTTCGATGGGTCGGGCTGCCATAAGGTCCCCCCGCGGCTGGCTGAGCAGGTCACAGCACGTCGGCAGTCTCCATGGCTGGCCGCTCAGAGCTGCAACAGGGTTGAAACCCAGATTCTACTGGGCCAGTATGAGGCTACTAAGAGCACCTTAGCCCGGTCCTGCCTGATTTTCATCAGACACAACGATAGAAACACGAGCGGGAAGACATGTAACATGTACAAATATGTACAAATTCCCAGCGGTTCCCCACCTCCTATTATCGAGAACCACAGGGAACAGTGGGTTGATTCCAGGAAGGTAAAGAAGTTTATCTCTGCTCTCTGGAACCTATCCCAGATGAGGCTCAGCACCTCGATGTGAAGACTCCACTCTGAACTGCTGGGGACTCACCTTGAAAAGAGGGTCCGCAGCCCATTTCATCACCCCTGGCAGATGAACTGTCCGAAGTGAAAGGAGGTTCTCGTGCACCCACAGCAAAAGCATATGAGCCACATGTTTGAGACTGGGTGACTACAGGTCACCCTGTCTCCCTTGTAGGGGTGGGCGATACCAAATTTTTAATTTTAGTATCACAATACTCGATACTGCCACGATACCACCAGAAAAGAAATGTAAAGCAATTCATAGTATTTTAAATACTTTTACTCATATTAAGCTTTTGCACCATATTCCATTAAAACAAATCATAAAATGTTTTATATTTTTTTGA